>NC_079335.1:84721468-85006468 GCF_029582105.1 Oenanthe melanoleuca | reverse complement strand
CACAAGAGACAGCACAAAATTCTCCCTTTTTTTTCCACCTGGGATGCAAGACTTGCACTCCATGCTGAAAGATACTTCTCTAGGAGGGTGTGCCTACACACCAAGCACACAACAACATAGCCCATGTAAAAATAATGTCTTAGGCTCTACATAGCTCCCTTTCCTTTTTCTCCCCTTCTTCCCTAGATACTAATAAAATACTCTTCTGTTTTTGGAGTTACCTCCCTTCACAGCTGTTGGCTGCTCTTCCAGCTCTCAGCCCCCAGGCTTGAGTTCAGTTGCTTACTCAATGGGGAATGGCATTTGTCAATTCTAATGCTTGGTGTTAAACTGTGCAATTTAAAACCAGTTATAACCATGAGCAAAATTATTTAATCGCAGGATTTAGCAGATTACAGGCTGGGAACACTATATAAACATCAGGCTGGGTTTTCAGGCTAAGCACTTGGAGGCAAGGCAGAGAGATGGCATTGCCTTTCCATTATCTTTCCACCTATTGCCCATGTTGTTAATGGCAGTAAATAATAGCCACAGGGGTTGCTATCATTTCCTCCACCTGGCAACAGTGTCATAGGCTGTTCCTCTGTCAGCAATTGCCAGAGGGAAATGTTGTCTGGAAATACCTCCACCTACTTTGAGATGTCTTCTTGCACACCTTCATACTACATATACTGGGTAGTAGTGTGAGTAGTCAGCTGCATGTTCAAGACAGCCTTAAAACCTGTTCTGGAATTTGGCTATTTGTGTGCACAGGGGGCTTCTCTACAGAACACCTATTACCTGGAGATTAAATAGCAAGTGGAAAGGCCCATGGCACTGTAAATTGTCTGCATCTGCCCCTAAAGAACTTAATTCACATATATGTTCGTGTTTTTTCATTTATTTTTTCTCCCACAGTAGAATATCTTCTAGAAAGAAGAGTTTGCAAACTGGTTCTTGTTTGTAAGAAGTTTATTAAAACTGCTTGTTATTTTTGTTCAGAGACTTATTCACTTTTCAAATTATATTGGTGGTGGCTATTCTTGTGGCTCAAAGTGCAAGGCTCCTGCATCCTTTGCTTGTGGGGAAACTGGGGCAGAGCATGAGACCTTCTCTGCTGGCACCATGCAGACTTTCAACAGAAATAAACGCTCTGATCCTTAGTCTGCTCCTCTTTTCATTAGACCATTAGTATCTTTCACTGTTCCATTTTCCATGATGGACATAATTCCAGATTTTACCATCACAAGTAGCCTGTTGTTCAGGACAAGGCCACTGAGTAACTCTGCTCTTTGCTCTTCATCATCAGTGAAGTCCTGGCACTGTTGTTACATGTTATAATGACCCAGGGGAACTGCCTGACTATTTACTCAGATTAATCTCCTGATTTTTCAGCCAACTAATTGGTTTCTACCCTATTTTCTCTTCTGGATTCTATGCTGACTTTTTGCTGATTGCTCCCATCACCTTCATTTCCTTCACATATTGCTTTTGAAATTAAGTTCATCTAGCAGCAGCCCTGCACTTGCCAAACTGTGAATTTTTTTTTTTTTTTTAATTTTGTAAAATAGTCAGCTTCCCTGTGGTTAAATCCAACCAGCCCCTTCTCCCTTTTCCCCCCTCATCAAGCATTGAATTGCAGAGATTTTCAGGATGGCCATTCCAATGGAAGGTCTAGTAGACAAATTTTCCTGGAAAAATATTTGGAGCTGCATCACCCTAATCTTCAAGAACCTGTGTCCACCAGTTCCTCAGTTGTCAGAAACTTGATCTCAAGGTGAGCCAATATCAGTTTTTCTCTTTTCTCCAGACAGATTTACATCCAAAATACTTTGTAGTGTGTCCTAAATTCAGGCTGGCTTGGTAAAGTCTCTGCCCAGCAAAGAGCTTCCAGCAAACAGTCATGACAGGAGCACCAAATTTCCAGAAATTATTCAATCTTTGTCTGACAGCAGAAGACAAGAGAAATTGCTCAACTTCAGATGGATGATGTATGTCACAAGCAATCCCTGAACACAGGACTACTGTACTTAGCATTTTATTGTAGGCCTGTAAAGCAGATGTTTTTGTATTTTAGCATTCAGTACATCTTTTCCTCAGCTGCTGTTATCAGAAAAAGTCCAAATGCCAGTTTGTGTTTTGTAGTGTTCATCACAGTGATGCACAGATTTGGTCTAGCTAGTGCTGAGAAGAGCCCTGTGGGGTGGCACTGTTCACATTGCCACAAGATAGGTAAAATTTCCAGCCCAGCCATACAGAGAGAATATATGTCAGATCAAATTAGGATGTGATCTTTCTGCAGTGTCAACCACACATGCAAGCTGCAGAATCCAGGGATGGATTTTTGAGTGTGCTCCCACTGCATGCCCTGCCTTGTAGCTGGTGGCTGCACAGGCACCTTTGGAGACTCTGATACTCTGCAGCTTTTGCAAGGAAGATAAAGGAAAGGCTAATTGTGTTTTCCTGTATCCTGTGCACTTGTAAACGGCTTGAGGCAGTCTGACCCTAAATATTGATGATTCAAGTTAAAATTGTCTCCAGACAAGAGGCATTCATTTTTTCCCTATTATCCCCAATACACAAATCTTTTTCAAAACTAGATTATCTCCTAAAATCAAAAGCTCTAATTAATTCTACCATTTTATCTGCAACAGGCACTGTTAACATCTCATATCATGCTCCAATAAATTTGCCCACAGAGATTAACAACATCTGAGGGGGGAATGAAAGGAAAGAAAAAAAGGAGGGAAAGAAAGCTTTTTCAATTGAAGACCAGGAACTATTCTTCTAATTAGCCCAGGTACAGGATGGCATTAGCTTCTGGGAGCAAATTAGTGTCTGTGTGAATCTCTGCTGCATCACCTCCAAGCTGCAGAGCTAGGCTGGGTGTACCCAACACAGTGCTGCACATCCTACAGGGAAAATCCCACTGTAAAGTAGAGCATCTCTGCTCCTTGTCAGAAGCCAAAGTAGAGAGAAGCCTTTGCTAAGGATGTTCCAGTACAATATAAAGCCTTCCTTGCTCAAGAATGTAGCCAGGCAAGGATCTTGATGTAGGAATACACAGACAAAAAAGAGTTTTGGGAAGGAGCCATGTGGGATATCAGATTGTTAAAAGTGTCAGCAACTGCATTGAGTTCAGTCAGTTTACTGAGAACTAGAGGCTGACACTTTTTGAACAGGGTCTAATTTTATTCCAAAGAAGTGGTAGGAACCCATTGGAGAGACAGTAAACGCAGGTGAAAAATTAGGCATCTGCTGTAAATTCATATTTGTGCTGCATGTGAAGGAAATGGGGACTGGAAACACTGTTGACATGTGTTGGACAAAGTGATTTGCATAAGGGATGGGACCAGAAATATTAATCAGAACCAAACACTTTTTTTCCCTTAAACAATGGCAAAGTTTATATCTAATAATTCAAGTTCTATGTATGTGGTTCCATGCTTTCTGATTCCAACAGGGACTTTGAAATGGAAATGCCAAACTTGGTATGCAGGGCATGATGGATCACCATGTATGCATAGGAATAAAAGGGTTGTCATTGGAAGTAATTTTGCGTTGAATTACACAATGTGTAATCCAATTGAAATCAGCAGAACGGCACAAGGTGTAATGTAGTGTGCAAAACGTGATCCATTGCATGCAATTTTAACAGGGATACCACACCACTCATCTAAGTAATGTGCTAAAATTGAATTTGTGAAAGGTGGGGGGGGAAGAATTGTGAAGAATGGATGCATTTTATAATTGGGAAAATACTTTTTCAGAATGTGACTGAATATATATTTTTAAGGCTAATTTATTACACTGGGAAGTTGTTTGCTTCGTAATAGTGCTGTCAGATCCTCAAATTTGGCAAGTTCCCTCACTGGCATAGAGTGGGACCAGCCAAGCCTATCAGCCTGGGAGAGCTTAGCATCCATTTTCCCTATTGACATGTGTAACATTATCCAATGGTGTTCCTAAATGAACTCCATCATCATCAGTAAATCTTTTTCTGATGCCCTTGACCAACAGCATTCCCCAGGAAAAGTAGCAGGTGTCCCTTGGCACAGTGCCCTCTGTGGCCTGCAGGAAAAGCAAAAAAAGGAAAAAAGAACTAATTTCCATGCTGTACCTTTGCTCAAACAGCAGGGAAGGTGGTAAGTCTTGCAGGAATGGAGTGGGGGGTAAAAAATTGTGGGTGCCATGAGAGCAATTTGGTGTTTGCCAGAGATCAGGGCAGGCACAGACAATCTGCACTGCCCAGGCTCAGGAGTGGCCCCTGTGCCAGTGTCAAAGCTGACAAGTGAGTTTATTCAAGGCTTGCTATGTGAGCATAAGACATGCTTATCTGATTTCCTCATTACCTGCAGTGTCTGCCAAGGATAAGGAGGATGACCTGGGATACCTTTAAAATGTTTTTTTTTTTTTAAATTGGGAAGTGGCCTGGTGTTGGTAGTGTTTAACATGCTGTGTTTTCAAGATGAAATCTACTGTCCAGTCACTGGCATAATGCTCTTCAGTATGAGGGTGCCATTATAGTGTAATTTTTCATTGTGTGCTACTTGCTATTAATGAAAATTAGAAGCTCTGTGTAAAAATCCCTACCACTCTTCCATATATTTGATACTCTGGAATAAAGTTGCACTCCCAGGAAACTTATTTTAGATCTACATAGAAAGTATTTACCTAATGCATACAATATAGAAAGTAATGTTAGATATGTATATCTCATGAGCTGAGGTAAATGCGACCAATATCCTGGGTCAGTAATAACAATTAAGAACCCAAACTAAAAGTGTATCTTCTGACTAACTCACATTAAGTAGATTTTTTTTTTTTTTTCCTTGAAGAAAAGAGAATGGAAAGTTAACACTGTTTTCTGGACTACATGTTAGTTCACTGTATTCTACAAAACTGTAGTTTTATTTTTTTTAGCATTTTCATGGCATTTGGTTATGAGTAATTCTAGCAACACAAAAATTTGTAGTAAAAACTCAATTTTTTTTCTTATGAAAGTTTCAGATTTTCCTACATTATTTTCCAATTTGAAATCACTGTCTATATGAAGTAAAAACTTATACATTCACTGGAAGCCCATTCAGTTTTTCACTGTGCAGGAGCTCCTACTATTTATGCCGTTTTCATTGATAATTTTTCTTTGCTTCTGCATTCTTCTTTTTAAGGTGAAAGGCTTCTTTCTCCTCTCTTATTCTTTAATTCTTTTTCAGAGTTCTTTATACAGTTTTTCAAAGTACAAAGTAAAATTAAAGGCTCAAATAAGCAACTCTTGATATCAAACTTTATCAGTGTAGGTACTGGATCATGAAAACAGGTAGGTGGGAGTGCTAGTCACATAACCCATCATGACTTGAGGAAGGGTAGGTGAAGTAATTGGAAGTGCTGGAAGTGGGACCCTTGCTTTCCCTTCCTTCTAATCCCAAGTCTTGGTTCTTCCTGGCCACGTTGAGTCCTTTTCTTTGAGGATGTTCAAACCTGACCCCAGGATGCTGCTTTGGCTCTCATAAAGAGGTGGGGAAATATGTTATCACAGAGCCTTCAGTCTGGGCTTCCCAAAGGGCCTTGGCTGCTAAGTAAAATGAAAAGTATCCCCAGGGAAATAAGTCCAGTTCTGTTTGCTGGAGAATGTGAGTATTTGCTGTGATGATCCCTAACAGGAATTGCAGCTGAAATCAATGTTTAACTCAGGTGTGGGGAAGGAGGACTACTCTTTTCCATTCCCAGCTGCATCACTATGTTTCAAAAGCACTTTGGGTCAAAATGCTGCCTCAGTCTGGAACTTCATCTTTCCAAAATGCCTCTATCTTATTCTATCTGATGCAAGAGGCTTCTATGAGCTGCCTTAGTAATGCCCAGTAATCTTTTCCCAAGTCATTGATAGACATCTGTTGACCATGCTGCTGTATGAAAAGGGGCTTGTTACCATGGCAAGTTTGTGTAGACTTTAATCTGAATACTGTCTTCTAAAGAAAGATGGCTCATGCTGAATTTTTTTCTTTTACCATGAAAATCCAACTTTACTCTGAAAAAAAGCACCAGTAATTGTTTATTCAAGCTTTTAGTAGTCAGTCATCTGGCTATTGATAATTCCTTAATCTTTACTTTGGTTGGAAGGCACTTAACAAATCCAGCATAGTTTTCATTAAATTAAAAACCAACATCAGTAATACAACATAAATGGAATAATTGCCTGTTATCCAAATTCTGTGCTATGCCTTTCATGTGCAATTGCTATGGAATACCTGATCTTTTTGTGGAGTAGAGGACAACATAGAAATTCAGCTTAGTCAAGCCTTTCCTGTGTGGTATTCTCAGGACATAGATAGCATAATTGACTACAGATATCTTAGTTTAAAAGCCATCTTTTAAGTTTCATCCAGTCCTAGTAATTTGTGTACAGTCCCATGGGCTGCATCCAAGGATTATGCTAATTTTATTAGCAACTCCTCTTGCTTTAATTAAACTATATAAATTCCCATCTGGTCACTGTTATGCCAACACCCTTTTTCCATTTTTTTTAAAAAAAATGTATAAATAGTTTGTAGGTTTGCATTTCAATTCTGATTTCCTGAATTATCCATTGTGTTTTCCACATGAAATAACACAATATTGAGGGGTGAACTGGATTTCACACTGAGCTAATGGGTTTGAGGGAACCTCTGGATCAAAGCAGAGACCTGTGTTTCTGAAGTTGGCCAGGTCTTTCTGGGAGCAGGTTGTCAAAGTAACTTGTTCTGTTGAAAGAACCAAACTATATGGTGCTGTTCAAAATACCTACAAGAAAGATCTGTATTAACATTTACTGTGTTTATAACACAAATCAGAGCAATGTGAATTCCTTAGTGGACTGTTAATTTACATGTTATATGCTTTCAAATATTTCCAAAAGCAAATGTGAAATGATTAGTAATCTGTTCACGTGCTCACAAAACGTTATTAGCAAAACGCCTTGGGCAGTGTGTTATGTTGACTAAAATTGATAATTTCTTATTTTAAAACTACAGCAACTCCCACTGCCCATGGATAATTTTAGGACCTGCCCAGAGCCCAGACCTCCTGGTCACACCACTTCTCAAGGTGTGTGTTGAGTTGAGGGGGAAAAAAGACCAAGAAACCCACAAACAGCAACATCCCCTGTCCAGTGCAGTGACCTAAGGTTTGAGTGATTCAGCTCTTCTGAAAGCCTCAATAAAAGTTTTCTGTGGAGTCCTGCAGATTAAAATGGTTTGTTATCTATAAAATCACAGTGAGGAGGTGATTCTGGTGTTTACCACTTGTTCTGCTTATGTAAGTTTTAAAATGGGTATGTTGCTCTGAAGAAATCGAGCCTGGTGATTCTTTTTCCTCCTGCACAACTGTCCATCACCAGCTGTGTGTGGTTCTGACAGACTCAGCACCCTGCACAAAATATCTCATACTTCTCAAAGTGTTGAGGTTGTTCTTTCTTTAAAAGAGGACAAGAGAGCAAACTATTTAATGGCATTTGTCAATGTATCTCTTTTTTTTTGAATAATGGTTTCCATGCCTTGCAGACTCAAATATAACATGACACTTCCTCCTAAATGCCAATTATTCTGTCTAGAAAAGTTGCCCAAAAGTCTACTCCTCAAAGTTTCACACCAGACTCACATGGGATCTTAGAATTCAATAAAAGCTGTTGTGATAGCAAGATTGTGCAAGAAGCCTATGCCATAGCCAAATACTGCTTATATGGTTGCAAAACACATTCCAGCAATTTACATTTACATCTATGAAGTAATTGAATAAAGAAATGCTTCATCATTTACTTTTTTAGCACGTAGGTGAATTATTTTGCAAACATGTGAAGGGGTGATCATATAACATCATGGTGCTTTGTGCTAGAGAAAAACAATTACAGTGAATAAGGTAGAATGGCTCTGTTATTGCAGTACATAAGACTTTGATTACATACTGCCAAGATTCATACCAGCCTAGTAGTTGTTGACAGATAAAGTAACAAAAATGAAACTCATTTATTTTTTCTTTATTGAGACCTCAAGGTAAAGCAAATTTTCAGTTCTTGTACTTACTACATTGAAGGAACAGAGACTGACAGTCAAAATGTGCCAGTCCAGAAATATAAATTAAACCTAGTTTCATATCAAAGTTTCATTTAGCCTCTGAAAAGGAGCTGCTGCTTGGATTATTTTTGATCCTAAAACAAATACACTGTAGACAACTGTAGTGTATCTTGGATGAATTAACCCCCTCGTACATTTAGCTTTTATGTATTGTCCAGGATATGCATCCATGTCTTTTCAAGCAATTAAAACGTTTGTTATGGACTTAATTATTTTAATTTTTACCCCCTGTTTAATAACATTTACAATGTTTACTAATCCAGTGAACATGTGGATGGTTTTAATAGATTGTAGTACTTTTGTAGAAGAAAATAGATATTTTGAGGAAAAAACCTGCTCTCCCTCCTTGTGTAAGGAAAATTCTTCTGGCTTTTACCAGTAGTTCTTCTAGGGAGCTAGATACAGTATTATTTTATGATGATTCAAAAAAATTTTTTTTTGTAAATATGTTTATTTTCTAAAATGCAGATAAAAGTAGCTGTTAAAATAGCCAAGTACTAAAATGAGTGGGTTTAACACGTCAAAATCTTGGATTAGTTGTTACCTAGTCCAACTGAACTTAATTGCAGTTCAGATTAATGAGGCAGTATCCTGGTATCTCCTCTGTAATTAAACACTTCTCTGGTTCAATACAGTATTAAGGATGCACCAGACGTTGAAACCTCAGTGGTGAAATTTAAAACTGCTGAAATTGGAGAGGTCAGCTGTGAAATACAAATTCCTTTGCAGTATGGAAAATTCACTTGCACGGTGTGTTTCAAGAATAATTCAGCTTATATTGGGGATGCGGTATTTAAAAATTTTTTTCTTATCTTTGTGCCATCTAAATTTGAGAATTTTTTTTCATTAGTTGCTGAGAAAAAGTAACATAAAGTGCACTTGTTTCCAGAATTACCTTTTCTGACCTTTCACAAGATGATAATTGCAGTACCAGTAGGCTTAGAGGACTTGTTAAAAAAATTAAGCTTGTAAAGTAGCAAAAAATGCCCCTTTGCTTGCTGGTGTCGATTTCAAAATTAACATTTTAGTTCATGTGCTTCTAATAATCGCTGACCCTTACTTCATGTGCTTTCCACAGGAAATGAATACAGCAGAAATTACTTTGACCCATTGATGGGTGAGGAAATAAACCCAAGGCAGTGTGGGATGGAGGTCAGTGAGGAAGGTGAGGCAGAATTAAGTATGTAATTTTGGTGTCAGAATATTCTTTTCCATTCATGAAAATGAGGTGTCAGAGATCACATATGCAGTTCTATTTAAATATTGAGGTTTACAATTTAAATTCTAAGCCTTAACTGCTTTGAACAGGATAGGCAGCATACATAGACTTTGATCAAGGACAGTGAGTTAATGGGCAGGTAAAAATGAGGCTGTTCTCTATTCACTCTGCTACTGTAGCAAAATGAAGCACATTTGGACAGCATTGTCTACACCATATTCTGTTTAATTAATGAAGTTAGTCCAGGATTGAGTGCAAAGCTGTAGCTTTTTCACAATCCTGCTCCCGAAGTCCGTCTTAGACGGCAATCTTATTATGGAGTTGAATGTGTGTTTGCCTAACAGGAAGAAACCACAAAGTGTGTAAAAGTGCATGAGGAGACTTTTTAAAATTTATTTATTTATTTATTTAGCCAGTTTAGCTGGAGATATTTAACTTTGCTCTCTGTGGGCGATAGCAACCAGTGGGAGGGTGTGACTCCGCAGAGCTGGAAGAACAGAAGTTATGCATAGGTATGAGGGAGATTAACCAGGAGGTATTGTCTGGCAGAGGAAATTCTCCTTTGCTGTCATGGCTTTTAGATAAAAAAGGGTGGGAACGGGCCTGCCTGAATTTGCATGGGCTTAAGTAAGAGCATCATCATGGTAATGAAGTGCTTAGCTATGCACTGAGTGCTTTGGCCCGGCTCCTGCTGTTGAGCACCAACAAGCTGGTAGCACGCAAGGGCCAGCTCTCCTGAGTGAGTTATCTTGCTAGCCCTTTGCTTTTCTAAAACCTCTGCTTGTACTGCAGAGACTCCCTAGATGCACAGCTACAGCCAAATCTAAAAAAAGTTATCTGCTCACTTCTGAAAGTCATGAGAAACTTTGTGCACATACGGAGGTTTTAAACTTTTGAGACAAAAACTTGTGTGACTGAAAAAAACAGGCTCTGTTGCTTATAACTAACTTGAATTTCTGTGTTCTGGTGAAAAAAAAAATCAAGGTTGATCAAGGTCGAATTACATCTAATCCCAATAATTTCCTCATTCATTGTATAGGATAGCAGTGTAATAACTTGGAAGTCAACTTCTGGCTCAGAGTTTTTAAAGGAAATATTTTTTTCCTGTTGGTCCTGCCTTGGTTCATCTTATGAAAAGGCTTTATGAGTCATAATCTGCTTCATAACCAGAGAATGAAAAGCAGATTAGATTTATGTATCTGTGCATGTATGCCTGAAATCATGTACGGACAGAGTGGTGACATAAGGGATATAGGGACATACAGTTCTCATTGGGAGGAAATGTTCTCTTGACTGTGTTGAAGAGGCTGAGTGATGTACTTAACCATAAATGCTGATTTTGTATTGTGTGGTAAAATATATTTATTTATTTTAGAATTTGGAACAGGCTCTTAGTCCAGGGTTTGGAGTGGAGAGGTGGTTTTAGTCCATTGAATATCATGCTAAGCCTGAGATCCGTGTGTAAAGAGCTGTCTTTTGCTGCACCTCCTTTATCTCCCTGGCAAAAAATATTACTCAAAGTTTGGGATTATGCTTATTGAAAGTCAGATAGCTACTGCTTCTTTTCTTTGTCTGCCTTCTTTTTCCTTGAAGAAGTGGTAAATTAGTGGAAGTACATTTGTATGTAGTGGTTGGATTTTAAAAAAAATGGTCAGAACTAAAGCTTGGTCCTGCATGGTCATCCCCTGTTTGGAAACCATTCTGGCTTACCTCTTCTTTCCAGCTAGCAGCTTGTCATGAGCAAGAGTCAAAACCAGAAAAACATGAGGAAATCAGGGCACACTTTGAAGTTACACTCTTTTTAGAACTTTAGAAAGCCAGGATCAATGCCCAAAGAGAATATCTGGAGAAAAGCAAATCTTCAGCCACTAACTATTATTTAATAATTTATTCTGTCAAATAGGAAGATATTGGCAATTATCTTTTCTATATTTGATGAATTAGATTTGTTCTGGAAATTTGTATGAGTTCATAATGCCCTGAGAGCAAGCAGCATCCCACAATGGATTTGCTTGCCCCCCTTGCCAAGGGAACACTTCAATGTTGTAAGCTAAAAGAAATGCAAAAGATTCTACACTTTCAGAAGAGGTTTGCAGATGTCACTACCTTTTTTTGAAAGATCGGTGTAACTGAAAAACTTGACTCTGAAATTTCATGGTAAAAATAATTTATTCTTTGAGATTCTATTGAGAACTTAAAATGACCCACCCAAGCTTGCATGCAGTTGTATTTAATCCACCTGCCTTGTATGCATTTCTTTGGTCTTCTATCTGCCTGTATTCACTAACAACTTAGAGAAGTCAGGGTCTGAGAGAAAATGTCCTAGTTCTCATTTCTCCCTTGAATATAGAACCTTTAAATATTTTTCTTTCTTTTAAGTTTCATGGAAAAAGGTAAGTGTGCATATCCTTTGCTGCTTTTTAAAATCTGCAGTTATTACTGAGAATTTGAATGACTAACCAGTCACAAATTCAAAATTTATAGAGTGTTGTAATGACTATTCATACTAATGTGTTAGTATTATGGATAGCAAGGCAAAATTTCTAATGAAGATCTAAAATCACGTTAGAATAAATTGGGTATTTTGGTTTTTATTAAGAGTCAAATAGAATTTTGGCAATTTGAATACAAACAGTCATTTCAGCTACTCTATTAGCAGAATTTATAAACCAGTTTCATTACAGATCAACATATAATATTGCCCATTTAAAAATATATTTATAAATATAAATATATATATTTATTATATATGAATATATAAAAATATATAAAATATAAATATATATATAATATATAAACATATATATTATATAAAGATAAATATATTTAAAATATATGACTATATTTTTTATTTTTAATTGTCTTGCATCAAGTGACTGTATTTTTATTCTAAGCTATGAAACTAGCACTGTAAAAACTATCTTTAAGTGTCAAAGGTCTTCCTAACTTTTGCATTTTTATATCTTATACTTTATAACTTTACTTTTAATTTAAAATAGTATTTAAATTTAATTTAAAATAGTATTTCCTGAAATACTACTGGAAGAAACTATAGTTGTTTGCTTCTTTAAGATCCTGTGAAATTTGATGAGCAAATCCTGTACTCTAAACTGATGAAGCTTCTAGATGAAGAAAACAAGATGCTGGACTTCCAAGGTAAATAACAAAGCCAATTGCATAAAGAAAAATAAAACTCTTTTGAGTCTGCATGTGGGGAGGAGAGAGGGTAATCCATCCCCTTGAACTCAGAAGTCAAAGGGATGATGATTTTAATGCAATTCTGTAAGGTCTTTTTCTCCAAATGTTTTTGTTTTGTGTCATGTTTATGTGGTTTTAACTGTAACTTTAGTGGCGTGCTTTCTCTCTAGATTGCTTCACTGCATGTTGAATTCCACACTTAGGAAAGAAGACTGGGAATATCATTGCTTATTTGCTCAAATATAGAAGTAAAAATCCTTGTTTAAGCTGGTAAATGAGTGGGCAATTTGCTTGATGCACAGGTCATCTGGCACTGAGGTTATCTGTGCAAAGGTTTGCACTAACAGAAGAGTAAGAAAGTGTTTTCCATGGCTCTGTTAGAAAATACAAATTGATGTTCCACCTACAGTAAAAACAAAGGAGTTTTTGAGAAGAATTTCTTCACCTCAAGTGAACAGCCCTACTTTGGTTTCACTTGTTTTTACGGGCATTACTTCAAACGTGGTGGATTCAGGAGACCTTGGCCATCACAGCCTCCACACGAGGCCCATGTCTGCTGCTCTCCAGCTCATCCCAGGAGAAGTGGCATTTGTACAAACCCAGCTCAGGACTGCCCCTGTATTTTTTACCTATCCACCCTCTCCCTTTTCAGCAGCTGTCTTCTGTGTGAAATTATTTTGTGTCCTTTGTATGTGTGAGGCTTCCTGCTGTATTTCAGCAATGCATGGGCTCACTCTGTCAGAGACAGGGCAGGTGGTTGCCTGTGGCACTGGAGCTCCAGGAGCTGCAGCTTGTTTTATGACTATTTCATTTATAAGCAACTTTGCTCTAGAAGAAGCGTTTTCATTTGCCTAGGGTTGCAGAATCTCTTGAACTGGCACTTGTCTTATCAGTAACATCTTTGAAACCCATTTTATCTCATTTTAAATGCAAAGGGGAGAAAAAGTGCAACCATCGCAACTAAATTCATGGAGATAGTTTAAGCAGAAACCTTTAACACGTTGCTAGCAAGATTTCTGTTGTTCTATGTCAATTTTGGGGCAACCAAATTCATCAGCATGTGTGTCTCACGCTGCATGTGCACATCAGAGCCCCCAGTGTAGGCTTGAGGGCAGAAATGGACACACTGCAGGCCACTCAAGACTCTCAAGCTGTGCCTTGGTGCTTTTCTTTCTGAAAAGTCCCATGATGGGTATCAGGGCTGGTCCTGTGGGTGAGGCTGCACACCGTTCCAGCTGAATTCATTACTTTTCTTTGCTTGGGTTGAGCAAATCCAGCAAAGAGGGATTTTCCTGGGGAGGTGAAGCTTGTGCTGTTTCCACCTCTGTGAATATATCAGGGTGTATGTATTTCTGCCTGTGTTTTTCCCTCTCAGTATTTGAACTAGTTGGTCACTTCCAACCTATTTTTTTTTTAACAGGGAACAAATCTCACAGGTATGACTTCCCTACCAGCTTTATGGAAGTGGGCAGTTGAGCAGAGCAGACAAGCATTATTAATGTCTCCACCGAGGGAAAAGCTAATATGGGAGTTTGACCCTTATTAGCATCAGAAAAACCATAGAAAACTAGGATTCATTTGGTTCCACTCTTACAGAACTGCTTCGTTTCTTCATTTGGCCACTGAGCTGAAAAATCACGTAGTCATACAGTCCTAATTAATAGATGATCCCCAAAGGAAAGGAAAGAACATGGCTCAGAATTTATATAATTGTATATTTAAAGCATTTTGTCACTGAGTTACCTGTTGGCCACTCTTATATTATGTTATTTCATATTATAAGGCAACTTAAAAGGCAACATTGGTTGTTTGTTTTTAAAGATATAGACTACATATTTTTGCCTTTCATTTTGTCAATATAAGATTGTGATCCATGAACATTTTAGATGATTATATGTGATTGCCTAAGAAGTAATTTCTATTATATTGTTCTTTGGCAAGAACCAAAAAATTGAAGTGCCAAGTTTTGCAGAAGTTTAGTTGTCTGAAACTGGTGCATGAGCCTTCAGCACTGAACTCTTTTAGATACAATTTGCAAATGGTTTTCTAGACCAGGTCACCAAAATTATTTTTCCTTTTGGAGTTTATTGCAGCTTTTTGCATCAAACCCATTCTGAGGTGTAATATGCTGCTGAATATATCCTTTAAATTGTCATCTCAGTGTATAAACTGCTGCTATCTGATGGATAAATACAGAAGTAAATGAAGTCACAAGCTAATACCATAGAGATTGTTTTAATTACAGCCCAGCAGTAGCAAATACAGCCTGTGCTGAAGTGATTTAAGCTACAAGGAAAGCATGACTCACAGGGTTAGGTACATCCAAAGCAATGAAAACTTCTGAAGCTCATGCTAACAACTTCAAGCAGCAAGTTTTTAATTAGTTTATCAGTCCACTAATGAATTTTCAGCCATTTTATCCTCTGTGTGCAAAGTAGTAGAATTTTTAGCAGAGAGGATTTGGTTGCTTTTCTTTTGGTCAAGTGTTGCTCTGGGGCACCACCTCAATCCTCCGACCTGTGGGTCAGCTCAAGCAAGGAACAACCTGACGCTGACCAAGTTTGAGAAGTTTTTTTCCAAAGCCACAGCAGAAGGAATAGATCAGTTTAACTTATCCTGTTCTCTCCTTGTTTCCAATTCAGGCAAATGAATGTTTAAATGAGCATATGTATCTTTTAATCAAATACTTTTAAAATCTAAATTGTAATTTATTGTTTTATTTTTCAGAGTTGCTTCCCTTGAAAAAGCTTTTGAAAATGCTCTCTCTTCTTTTGCTCTTTTTTGACAAAACTTGTGCTAATGAGTCCAATATCTTCCACCAAAATTGAGTTCACTCAATACTATTCCTCATAAAAATAAGAAACACAAAATATAAAAGTATATGTTGATGAACTGCTTCATGCTTATCTTTCTGAACCAAATGGTTTTATTCCCTTTTTGACTATTGCTCTACCCTGAGACAGGAATCTGCTGACGTCCCAGGATGTAAGCCTGCAGTGCTCCTGTGGAAGCAGTAAAGCAGCTGATTTATACCAGCTGAGCATATGGCCCATTGTGTACAGCACAGCATCAAGGGGAGCAAGCAATGCTCCATCTTCTGCTTTTGGCAATGTTTCTTTTTCCTGTGCTTCCTGGGTTTTCTCTCTCCTAGCCAAACCCTGATGTTACAGTAAATTTAAATGTAAATATTGTTTTGGTTTTGCAGTTAATAGTTGTAGGTCAAATCACTTTTCATTAGGTTTGTAAAGTGCTACATGAAGAGATGTGTACCCTAAGGTAATGGTTTGAGTTGTTTATATCTACTGTACATTTCCCCCAACATGATTTTGAATTGTATCCTGTTGTAATTAAATGGAAAACCCACCCTGCTTCCTGTGTGTTGGTGGCACCGAGGTGATTTAAGTACTCGGGAGGCTCAACAATTAAAGTCATTAAACAATGAGCAGTGAGCAAAACTGGAAATGTTAATAGCCTTAGTTTTATCTTTCCTTTTCTGGTCTTCATTAGAGAATGAAAGACTTCAAAGGAGAGTGAGGGAAAAAACCTCTCTTTTAACTGCTTTCATGTCGTAGGATGGACAAAGAGAAGCAAATAACTAGATATGGCAATTTCTTTAAGAGATAGGCACAGAGAACTATAAAAGCTTACACACAGAAATATGAAGCAAAACAGATAGATGTGGGCAATCTGATATCTGTTTTTTTTAGTGATCTTAAAGGGGAGACATGAGAAAAAATAGTTGTCATTCTTTATGATCCAAACTAGTATTAGTATTGTAGCAGATATCAATGAGCAGATTTTTTTTTTTAAACATAGAATGATCAATTAAATTGAAAAAATATGAACTTTAGTTTAAGGCTGACTTTATGAGTGAGATTTATTTTTATTTATGTGGTGCATGTACCCTTTGGTTCTGCATATGTCGCTGCAGTGAAATCAGGGGAATCCTGTGGGTGAGAGCAGACCTTGATGCAATTAATTAGGCAGGAGATGCACACATACACCTAGGGGATGGAATCCAATCATTTGGGGTGAGTTGAAAGGAAGATGAAATCCTTGATGTGACTTCTCCTAAAACTCCCATTTAATTGCAGTTATTGCTCCTCTTCTCAGGAAGGAATGGCAAAGATGTTCCAAATCCCAGTCCCTTTAACAGGCGAGCGAAGTGCCAGTGGAAATGTAGATCATGCCTTTTAAAAGTACTTTCCTTGCACTTGGCACCTGTCAGTTGTGTTACTGATGCTGTTCCATAATTAAAGTGTTGGTGGGCCATATTAACTGAGAAGGTGGAAAGCAGTGGATGAACTGGGAGCTAATCTGCCACTTTTGTTTCAAGCAGCCCGTGTCGCCAGCGAAGATTTTCCGGACGCTGTAATGCCTGTCAGCTCCAGTAAGGCATGTGACCTTCACAGGGAGCTTGAGGATGAAGAGATTCCTTCATATATCCAGCAGTTTGAGAGAGATGTTCAGGATGACATAATTCTGCTTGGCAGCTTTTCACTGGAACAGGTCAGAGTTAAGAACTATAAGACAGTTTTATCACTTGCTTCATAACATGATGCTGGCTTGTTAACCTTGTACACCCCAATTCTATTTCTCTGCCTGGCAATACTTACACTGAGAGAGGAAATGATAACCATTGTCGTTGGCATGCTTTATGTGACTGGCACTTTGCTAAGCTAACAGCAGGACCTTTATCTCTGTCTCCATTTCAATGTGAATAAAAATAGATTGCCTTCATGGCTTCTTTCCTAAATAGTGGAGGATCTCTGACTGCTATGTAGTAATATTGCAATTGAGTTTCAATCAAGAGACTAAGTCTAGGACATCTCTCTCTGCCACATTTAACAGAGGCTTATTCATCAGTGAGCAAGTTCAGATTGGAGCCCAGGGAGGATTTATGTAGCAATGTTCATTGTACAGAGGATAAAATTATTTCCCCATTATAAATCTGTTATGTTTGTCAGGGTGGCAAAGCTTTCTAAGGTTTTCTTTTTGTCATTTGTAGCATAAAGAGACATTCTGGTTCATGTTGACAAAGGCACAAGTTTGCAGGGCTGAAATGATACTTGTGGACACCTAATGACCATTTGTCCCTTTGAAAAATCTCATACTAAGACTAGAGGACAGGAAGAGAGATTAATTGATGAATCTATCATTTTTAATTAGCAACATGAGAACAGCGCACTGGCTCTGATGGGCTTAAAATAGGTTATCCAGTGACTGATGGTGATCTAAGCTTTCTTGTATTTTCAGGGGAAGTTTTTAGATTTTTTTTTTTCCCACTGCAGGACTAAACCATATCATTGCCTTCTGCATAATGGTGAGGGGCACAATTCTCTGCCTTACTGCTTTTCTCTAAATCCTGTAGCTGTATTTCATTCCTTGTGACTTTTTTTATAGCTGTATGCATCACACATGGGAGGTGGTATGGGTAATACTGTTCAGAGAATGTGAAATGGAAGGGAACTGTGAGGGAAAAGGACTCAGATGGTACTAAAACTTCATCTGACTCAAGGAGCTGATGGAGAATGAACCTGGGAATAGGTGAACAGAAAGTGCTACACCTTTCTAAAAAGTTATAATGTATTGAGTGTTTGTACTTTAACTATGTTTTGGCTACTCAGATGCCCCCAAAGCTTCATGAGGCTCTGTGGCACCTGAAGGAGCACAATAGATGTGTGAAAACTTTGTTTACCCTCCCTCTAAACATGGCCACATGGCTGATCACCTTACTTGGAATCTTTTTGGAGGTTCAGCAGAGTTTGTTTCCTTGACAGAAGCAATATATCTGGTCACCCTAAAAATACATTCTGCTTTTTAAGCTACAACTACATATGTGAATTTACATATAATACAATACAATAGTGCTTTTCTTCCTTATATTAGTCCAAAAGAAAGGAAATCCTTATTTAATGTGATTTATTGAGCTGGTCTACCCTGAGTTTTCAGAGAGAGACTCATTCTTTACTTTGCAACAGAGGTCTTGAGTGCCTGTGTTTTCTGTCCATTCCTCTCACACATCTCTAACTTCAATTTTTCATGCCCTGCTAAGGAATTTAGTCCCACTGACATGGTATTAGCTGTCACATCTGCATTCTGCAATACAGAGAAGAAGAGGAGCCCTTTAAAATCTTTATTGGCTTCTAGATCAGTGATCTGTACATCCATCCCTTCCTTGAAAACCTACAGAAATGGTGTACTCAGTCCCTTTGAACAGAAAATAGAAGAGCTGACACCATGTCATTGTATTGGGTTTGTGTGGACAGGTTTTGGTAGTGGTGGGGATGGCCACAGGGGTGGCTTCTGTGAGAAGCTGCCAGAAACTTTCCCCATGTCCAGCAGAGCCAATCTCTGGTGGCTTCAAGATGGACCAAACACTGGCCAAGGCTGGGCCAATTAGAAAGGGTGGTAACACCCCTGTGCTAACATATTTAAATAGGGAAAAAAAAAAAAAAAAAAAAAAAAAGAAAAAGGTATTTCGCAGTTGTAATTGTGGCCAAAGAAAAACAGAGTGAGACTATGTGAGAGGAACAGCCCTGCAGACTCCAGCCAAGATCAGTGGAGAAGGAAGGGAAGGAGGGGCTCCTGATGGAAGAACAGACCATGGTGAAGCAGCTGTGTCCCCATGGAGGACCATGGGGATGCAGAGATCCACTGCAGCCCATGGGATCCATGGGGATGCAGAGATCCACCCACAGCCCATGGGGATCCAGGGGGATGCAGAGATCCACCCACAGCCCATGGGATCCAGGGGGATGCAGAGATCCACCCACAGCCCCTGGGGATCCAGGGGGATGCAGAGATCCACCCACAGCCCATGGGGATCTAGGGGGATGCAGAGATCCACCCACAGCCCATGGGGATCCATGTCCAAGCTTGTCCTGGAAGGACTGCCTTGTGTGAAAGAGTGATGCTGGTGCAGTTTGTGGAGAACTGTTGCTGTGGGATGGACTCATGCTGAAGAAGTTCATGGAGAATTGTCTCCCATGGGAGGGACCCCAAGCTGGAGCAGGGGAAAGACTCCTCTCCCTGAGCAGTGGCAGGAACAACCTGTAGTGGTCTGACAGTAACCCCCATTCCCAGTCTCCCTGGGCTGATGTAGGGGAGAGATAGAGCTGAGAAGGAGGGAGGGCTTGAATGAATATTTCTCATTATCCTGCCCTGATTTTGCTAGTAATAAATTCGATCAACATTTCTAATTCTAGCCAGTTTTGCCAGTGATGGTCCTTAGTGAGCAATCTCTCCCAGCCCTTACCTCAACCCATGCACCCTTCATTACATTTTCCCTCCCCTGTCCTCCTGCAAAGGGGAGGGACAGAAGGCCAATACAGTCATATTGTCCTTCAAAGACCTCTAGCAATAATGTGAGCATGCTAATTCTTGTTTAATTGATCTTCTTATTCTCTGATGGACATCTTTACTCTTTGGTCCATGGGTATAACCCTGAAGCATTGCACTGTTGATGCTTTTCCACAACAGCTACAGGTTCATTGCTAGACTGCTGCCATGGTCCTCAGAATCTGTTGCTGCTGACTTTGGGATGCTTCTAGCTTGAATGTATGTTTATTGGTTTGTAAAAGTCTTTAATTTTGTGCATGCCATTTACTTCTTATTCAGTAGAAAAAAACCTTTCCTTTTCTCTGCAGGTTAAGTGAGTAGCAGATGTACTTTAGCCAGCATAATTTATGATTAGTTAATTTATTCTGCCATAATGACATAAAGTGAGCCTGAAACAAGCTTCTATCAATTTTGCCATTAGAGGTAGCATAATATTTTCAAATGTCTACAAAACTGAATAATTAACCCTTGGGCTGAGTAAAGGAGTCTAACAGACCTCTCTCTCACATTCCTTTGTTTTGACTAAATGGAAAAAAAAATATGGGAACCCAAGGGTTAAAAATACCAGGTGAGAGTTTACAGTATGTGAGCCTGGTTTTATAAGTGAGGTTCAGAAACACACTTGGGTTGCTGCTGTTTCTTTTTAGGCTGCCAAAAATTCTCTCCAATGAGGCACCTGATTTACACTGGAGCTTTGCTGGAGGCATTGGCATGAAAAGGATAGCTATGTATCATCTATCTCTCCCTTATTTGTTGTTTTTCTTTGCTTTGTAGGATCACAAAAAATGGGTGGCTTTTGTTTAAACAGCAGCTTAGCATGTTAGATGACCATGATTCAAAGCTTTTGAAAGGGCAGATGCATTTCTCAAAATAATATTTTTTTGGAAGCAGGGTTTATGTTAGATTTTAGCTCTGGATCTTTAAGCTGCATTGTTTCTTACTGCATGTCCTGCTTTGTAAATGTGAAAATGGAGAGCTGAGGCTGGCAAGAAATGCATAAGGGGAGATCTGGTAGGTTCTTGTAAAGAAAGCATTAAGCAGATGTCCATGTTCTGTTAACAAATACATTAAAGAATATTAAATTTAGAAAGCAGTGCTGTTTTGTGTGACCTGCCATGTAGACATAAGGATTTCAAAGGCCCCAATGACATTTGCTTTCAATAAAGAAAAATAAACTCTGTTGCAAGTAAATCAAAACTTGGGACTGTATTGTGGTACGAACTGAGGAGGTACAACCAAGGCTGGATATTCAGAGCACCACAGAAAACTATTTGTCATGAGACAATGCAGGGACACATGCTTATGGTTGGAACTTGATCTTACAGGGCAGAGAAATATGCAAGGAAATACCTGAAATAATGCTGACTTCTAGTGTTTTCTTAAAGGTGGGGTGCTCTCAAAACATAACAGACTGCTGAAGATGGAGCAAACAGTGGTGACTGGAGTGAGACTGCACTTGATGGGCTTTTGGCAATGTAATCTTGCTATGGACTAATTTAAATTCCATGGAAAAATGCAAACTAGAATTTTTAGCTGTTTCTGAACTTAGAATGAATGAACTTAGAACAAAATGGCTACTCAGTTTTACGTAGTTTTTCTCAGAAAAGAATTAATAATGGGGTGACTGAAAGGATCAGTACTGCCCCACAAGCCAAGAACATCTTTCCTGTTTCACCTTCCTCTTTCAACTTAGTTAGTACTCCTTACCAGGGGTAATTTGTTCACAGCCTCTATCTCTCTGTACCCGTTTCAGCTGCTACATTTACCCCTCTGTGCAGGGCATAGCACTTGCAGGACTTGATCATCTTCAGTATATAATCCGTTTTCATCCATGACCTCAATGTGAATTAGTCAAGATCCTCTGAATGTAAAGTGCAAGTTTTGCTCTTCAGTATGAGCAGCTGAGTTATAGTAGTAAGAAATGAGCTATTTGTTGCAGGTGGATAGTAATAAAATGTTGTCTTTCATCAAAAGATTTACCTTTTGGTTAAACAAAGGTTAATGCCTCAGGGTATTAGATCTAATACTCTTACAGGGTCATTATCATCACTGCTCTGACTCCTTGCCAAGTCACAGAGATCAATTTATATGATGATGGAGAGATCAGTTTTCCTTTCATTAATAGTGGATAGAACATGGGTGAAATTTGGTGCTATGTAAGATGGTAAATTTACTCTCCAATCATGAATTTAACCAGTGGGATCAGACCTCAGTGATATAAAATACCAATGCACATTTGCTTGCATGTTCTACCCTGTTGGATAACACTGTCATAGAGTCATATCACAGAATGGTTTGGGTTGGAAGGGACCTGAAAGCTGTTTATATCCTGATGGTACCTGCAGACCTCCCCTCATCAAAGCTTTAGCCTGCTAAGCTTTGTGCAGTCTGTTCTGAGTATAACCCTGGTGGGAATATACACCCCTAAGAGCAATGCAGGGTTGGATGTGACTTTTCCTCAGCAGAAACTTACTTTTTGACGTTTACCAAGAATTTAAATGAGGATCATGTGCAAATCAGTTGGGGTGGGGATTTTTTTCCTTTTTTCCTTTTTTCCTTTTTTTCCTTTTCCCCTTTTTTCCTTTTTTCCCTTTTCCTTTTCCTTTTCCTTTTCCTTTTCCTTTTCCTTTTCCTTTTCCTTTTCCTTTTCCTTTTCCTTTTCCTTTTCCTTTTCCTTTTCCTTTTCCTTTTCCTTTTCCTTTTCCTTTTCCTTTTCCTTTTCCTTTTCCTTTTCCTTTTCCTTTTCCTTTTCCTTCCTGAGAATTACAGGTCAAGAGTACAAAAGCTGACAATGTTTAATTTTCACTGTCTTAAAAGTGGGTGACTTCATTTTACTACCTATATGCTACACTTATTATTTGACTGTCAAAGCATTTCTACAGTCAGTTAGTATAATGGTTTCTATTTCATTTGCATTATATAGTAGGAATTATGGCTATCTTCTTTAGCACATAATTTTCTTTTGAAATCCATCATTAGGCTGAGCTCATTGAATTCATTATAATTCTGCCAGGTAGCCTGCTCTTGGACTTGTGAAAAAAAAAAAAAAAAAAAAAAAATCACAGAAACCTATGTTTGAGGGCAAAAAGCAAAAGGTGAACTTCCCAATGTTTGTGATATTTGGCTTCTGTCCCTTGGGCTTCTGATTTCCTGCTTAGTGAGAGGTCTGTGGCCCTCAGATGTGTGTCAGCACCCCCTGGGCAGACCCAGAGTCTGATGCAGAAGCCACATATGTAGCTAGGGGACTTCTCCAATCTGTAGGTTGGCAATCTGAGATTTCTAAATATCTTTATTCTATTAGGCTTTCTCCTGTGTCCTCAGTTGGAAGCCTGGGAAGCTTCCAAATTTTTAAGGGTCCTACCTTATTACTTCTGGGCACTCAAATAGATTTTTTTGGTTTTGTTTTTTTAAAGGAGCAGGGGGGATTGAAGAGGGAGCATGGAAATTAACATAAACATGAGCAGAATTGTGGAGATGTTCTATATGTTTGTATCTAGTCTGTCGCTGTGCTGTCACAATACCCCCAGCAGCTATAAACAGCTATAGCTGTTCTTTTAAATTGTGACACTTTTTGGATTTTTTTTGTCCAGGGATTATGAAAGTTTCATTTAAGTAAATATTTAAATGGAAGTAATGAAAATCTTCTGTATTTCCTATGTTTTACACTAAAAATGAATTCACTCAGTTTTTACTGTGTTCTTTCACACTTTAAGATCAGAAGGGCAATTAAAGAACTGAAGTAATTCTTGATATTCTATTGAACTGGAACAATGATTCCTGCAGCTGCTGTAAATGATGATACTGCATTTGCTGCTGCTTAAGGTAATCTGACTGGTCAGCTCTCTGGCTCATTATCCTACTATAAACTCCAGTAAGGAAGTCCATTTCTATGGTTCAATAAACAGAGGCAATTGGCAAGATCCTTCAAAGAGAATTAGTGATTTCCAAGTCTTGATGAAGTTTAAGAGACTTCATCAAGTACTGACCACCTGTTAAAAAGCAGAACTCAGATGAGGATTGTAAGGAAAGCATCAGCATTACAATGAATAGAGGCACAAACCTGAAAAAAATAAGTAAAATAAAACCAAGTTTTTAATTGCTCATATATTCTCCAGAATGAATTTTTCCCCAGGGTTGTTTTATTTGTATTTTTAATGCATTTTGAGCCAAACTGTAGTCACAGGTCTAAATCACTAATTCTACCTTTGGTTAGCTTTTATGACAGGAGTACTCTTTAGCAGCATTAATAGACTACACAAATTTTGAGCTGCAGATAAAGGAATTGCTTTATATGCTGGAAAGTTGTGCTTCTGCAGTCTTGCAGTAGAGCTGAATTTGTTGTGCAGAACCTGTGCTCTATGGCACATCTGACCTTTACTTCATAGAGCAGATTAATTCAAGTGGAGAAGAGCCAGACCTCTGGAATCTGTCTAGTCCAACCTCCTGCTCTTGAGGTATATTGGGTTTCTCATGTGTAACCTGACTTTTTGAGGGCTTTGGAGTTCACATCAGTTTATTATTGGAGAATACAATCAGATAGTCTGTAAGTTGAGAGATGTTAAAATACTGTGAAACAGAGTCCAGTTGCATTACATGCCTGCTTATTTATTTAGTACAAAGCTGAAAAATCATCACTGTTGTTCATCCTTCTGGCAAACTGTTAGCACAGTTGGTTTCTCTCATTACTGTGCCAGACCCTTAGACAAGATGCAGTTTTCAGGACTAGGTGGTTATGAGGAGAATATATAATAAAGTCAATGTGTACACTCAAAGACATGTCAGCACAATATGATGTTGTTATACAGTTGCTCATATCAGCTTTCAAATCAGAGAAGGATCTCAGCTGATTATGTGAAATAATTTCCTTTCCTTTCAGCAGAGACTTGGAGCAGGATGTGGGCTTGCAGGAAGAGGTCTGTTCTTGGCAGAGAAAAATTATTAGGCATGGCAACTGATCATTGCCACTGTTATGTTTAGGACAATCATACAGTAAACTTCACTTAAAGTGTGTTTTCCATCACTGTAATTTTCATATACTATTTGTAAGTGAACGTCTCTCTTAATTACAAAGTGTTCAAATGTGTCTGCACACTTGAAACAGAAGATGATGGGGAAGGGAGTACAAATGGAAATTGTTGGATAAAGGAAAAGTCTATACTTTTTGATTACAATTACAATGGAGGCAGATTTGTGAGGCTTTACTGACAGTCAGAAAAAAGAAAGGAAACTAAGAAAGATGGAATAGATTGTAACCTCTGACCTGAACATAATTTTTTTGGGCAGCTGTAACAAGCAAATTTGTTGCCATGACTCAAGTTTTCCCTATCTACAAAACAGACCTAAAATTAGATACCTGCTTTGTGGAAGAGTAAGAGGATTAAAGGAGTAAAGTTTCATGAGGGACTTTGAAAAGGCTTTACAAATAATAAAAACATTCTGTGCTGAAATTGACAAACATTTTTAAATTGAAGAAGAATGAGGGAAAACCACAAAAAAATTTTTCAGTGTTTCCGATTGGTATTTCCTTTCAGTTTCCCCTCAGTTGTGTCCTGATTTGCTGTCAGTATCCAGAAAGTAGAAAAAGTTTGTAAAATGGTGAAGTTCATTACATGGCTTATGAACACTTTTTCATTGTTAATGTAAACTATTCATTTTAGATCTATAAATAGGCAGAGTTCACTTTGGTTTTCACTGACATCACTCATGCTGCATGGCTTTATAAAAGAGGGAATGTATTCCCTAATAAAATTTGGTTAGTGTTTTCCATCATATCTTAATAGCATATTCTGCTGTTTCTTACTGTTTAGGCTAAAAGTGTCTGCATCTTCTTAGTAGCTGGTGATTTTTGGGCTAATCTGGAGACATCTGAACTTGTGGAACTTTGGTAGGCTAAGGTGTTTCTGCCTAAAGTCTCTTAATCAGAGGCAAAAAAACTTTTCAGCATCACATATTTTCAGTGCTCAGCTGTGGTAGTCAGATGTTCTCATAAAGGGCCTTGCATTCATTTACAGCACTCTAGATTTTGATGAGGATACCAAAGGTTTATGATCTTGAAGTTACATCTTCTCAAGCGTGAAGTAGGAAGCATCTGAAGGGGTGCAGGTGATCTCTCTGTGAGCAGCAAGACAGAAATGAGAAGAATGAATTCTCTGTTTTGAGTCTGGAGGAGCAAAATCTTTGTTTTGCAGAGGTTGGGTGGCTCTGCAGCAGTCGTTCCTCCAGAGTTTTCTCAATGCATCTTATGCAAAGTTATTCAAGTTCTTTCAATTTTTTAGTCCTCTCATCTTGGATCAAAATCCTGAATGAAAACATCTCTAAGTTTTGAGGAAATTAAGGTCCTTTTTTTCACACCTACTTTACAGCTGGATCTAGTTTCTATATCTTTCAAAGTTAGTGTCTTCGATATATATTCTTATAAAAGCATTCACCTTGATAACAGAATACTACTTTCCTCTGTTGACTGGTACCTCAGTCTTCACTGTATTGTTAGAGAAAATTTAGTGCTTTACAGATTTATCAAAATAATCAGCCTATAATGTTGTCACTAAATGTATCTGTATCACTCTGTGTAATAAAGCTGTAGCATGACTAAAGTAAATCTCACTTTGTGTTCTGCAGTATCAGTTTTAAAAAAGAGTTCGAGTTCTGTCACAAAATACTCCATTATCTAAGTTTTTAATTTGATTTCTGTGAACAGTAAATTAATTTTCTATTTGAAAGGGAAGTCAGGGAAGATTTGCTTTGTTGCGTTTTCTCTTTCTCTTTGAAAAAGTCTAGGAGTTTTTTGTCAGAGTGCACCATCAATAATACTTCCACATGTCCAGGGTTTGGCATAACTTTACTTTCTGGTTTGTGGCTATCTCCTTGAAAAATTCACCAAAATTCCAGCAGGTAGTACAATTTTCAGAGCAGGTTTTATCCAGCTCCTTTAGTCTTTGCTTCCAATGAAGGGCACTCATTTAACTCACCTCTCCATGCCTCCCTTCCCTCTCTGCAGTTAACATGGAGCAGATAAACCTCTCAGAATTTCAATTTTCCTGGAAAGAATATTAACTTTTCACTTTTCTTGTAATGCTTTTTTTTTCATCTCAAATGTTTCTTCGTTTTTTTAACTTGTTTTGTGGTGTATAGTGCATTAGATATTGAAGTCACTGGGAATGAATCTCCACACAGCAGCCAGACTGTAAAGCAGGAGAACTAGGTGGCACCAGTGGGACCAGAAATCTGAGGTTTGTTTCTAGTCCTGCTGACATTTTGCTTGGTGAGCTTTCCCTTCTCCCATTCATAAAAATAGCGTGGGCAGGATTTCCATCACTGAAAAACATTTTAGGATGCAGAGATGGAAACACTAAGTAAAATATTTTTTGGACATCTGTTTAAACCTAAAAAAAGATAGCACTACCTGCACGGTGATGTGCCAACATGATGTTTCAAGGCATGGAATGAAGGGGAAGCACAAAGTGGGATTGCTGTGGGCAGTGGGAGGCTGCTGGAGACCCCACAGGCTGTGTCTCCATGCTGCCTCTGCTGCACCCTGACCTGGTGAGGAAGATGTGCAGGAAGGTGCACCTACACAGCATGGGATATGATTTTCACCCAGGCCAGTGCTTCTCTGTTTTATTTTGCAATGGGGAGAGCACCTCAGCAGAAGTCTGTAATACCACTGCTAGGACTGACCAAAAAGGGTGTGTGTGTACAAGTCTTCCCTAAATGGTCCATTTTTGATGAACAATAAAATCCAAGTTGATTTTGCTTCAAAGCTTTGCTGAATTTTGTGGGCTTGCTTTCAAGAGGAAAGGATATGTTCAGGTGAGGTTTTATTTAATTTTTTAAATTTTTTGGATAGTTCTATATGGCCACATCCTGCCATTTGTGAAGTAGTTTGACTGAAAATAACCAGTCAGCACAGATTAGCAGCGTTGAGTCAGGTTCTTGTCTTTGTAGAAACAATGTGCACCATTGTGTGTGCCTAGGCTGAGCCCAGACTGAAAGACCTTTTCAAGCCCTGGTCTTGAGGACAGGCTCTGAAATCAGTAGATGGGCCACTTGTGTAATTAGACCTCATTAGATGGAGAAACCAAGAAGGATGTATGAAGGAGCTGGCTCACAGCTACAGCAGAGCCTGGTATGGACAAAGTGGTGTTGTGATTGAGCCCTTCTGCCCCCACACAACTCCCTGCTTTTCCCAGCACCTCCCAGACCAGCAGTTAGCAGATTTTAGCCTCTCATTTTCTGTTGGGGCCTGCAATAATGTCTAAACAGCCTTGAAGCTAAACCACATTTCATGCCTCCTGGTTGGGAACGCCCGTTGTCAACAATGGGTCGCTTCACAGTCTAGACAATGCTGGGGTCGTGATGAGAAACAAGAGCCTTGCTATGCCATGGTACATGCCATTGAGAAAAAGCACTTGCTTTATTCCAGTTAAGCTCTGATTCAAGGGACATTGCAGAAATGACTATTCCACATAAAAAATATATATATATATATGTGGGCTGTTCTGTTTTTGAAAACTTGCACATTTTTTTCCTCTATTAAATTGCTTCCTGGTGATGGAAATGTCTGGGATTTTTTTTTTCTTTCTACTGCATCTACTTTCCTTTAGCTTGCACACCCCTGAGGTAATTAGTGTAGGTTAAAATTTACATAACTGACTTTGGGGTTTTGCAAATAGGAAAGATGGAAATTTATTCAAGGTGGTGAATAATTCATTTTAAAGCAAGTTTCCTGTTTTTTTAATCATGTGGAAGATGTATTACAGACTCATAGAGATTTTCTGAATAGGACCTTAAGCGCTGAATTTTTGATATATTTTTTTTTCTTAGTATAGGTAAAGAAATATTAACCATGACTCATTGCACTTTTCCTGTTCAATAAGATTTGAATAAACTTAACAAATTTATTAGGTAGATGATAGAGCTTTTTAAAAATTATCATGACACACTGTGACAAATATTTTACTAGGCTCCAGAAGAAATAGTTTTAAATCATATTCCCATTGCCACTTCAGAGGCAGAGATGGAAAACAGTGCAGTTCATACAGAGAAGCCTGATTCATATTTTCTTTTGAATATTCATTATTTAATTAAGATTAGGAAGATAAACAAGGAGATTGGACAGCTGTGGGAGTCTGGTAATAAAATTATATTTTTTTAAAGAAAAGTGGTTTTTTTACTTCTGGCTCAGTGTAAACCTTGAGTGGTAATGTCTGAATGTTGTTACAATGTTATGGCTACTTGATATTTTACATGAAGTGAGTTTACTATTTCATCTTATTTCTTAATCAAAGTGGTCACCTCAAAAATAGCTTTCACAGACATCACCAAGAGCTGCATCCAGGAGAAAAGATTTGAACCAAACACTGCTCTGACTTTGTGAGTTTAGCTTTGACTGCCTCTGCCCAAAACTTGAACCCTCTTGCCACGCTCCCTGGTGCTGCAGCCCTCTGGGCTGTGGGCAGTGTCACAGGGTGGCTCTGACAGCCCTATGCAGGCTGAGCAGAACCCAGAGCAGAGCAGAGCCAGCTCCCAGCCCTTCCTGGGGAAGTGGTGTGGTGGTGATTTACCAGCCTGGAGAGAGAAAATCTCTGCCAGTAGGGGCGGGAGAGAAACACATCCTGCTCGAGAGAGTCCTAGTAAATTATAACCTAAAGCTGTCCAGGAGCAGGAGGGCTTGGTTCTCACCAGGGGAGGGGCAGTGGTGAAGGAAGCATTGCCCATGACTTAGTAGTGATATGGAAAACTGGAAGGTCTCCTTTTGAGCTAGCTCAGTCATGCCACCTTTGTAATCGTTTATGTGTGATGCTTGACCTGGAGGATTTATTGCATCCATCTGAGGATAGCTGCTGGGACTGCCAACAAATCACACCATTCCTTAAGGCAACCATGTTGTCTCTGCTTTAATTTTATAGGGTTAAAAAAGTTACATTAAAAGCTACATGCACAGGCTTTTGTTGTTTTTGTCTGTTTTTACGCTCTGACAACTTTCATTTTGGAATGTAGGATGTAGGATGTTTAGTCTTCAACAAGCTTCCTTGAAAACAGCTAGAAATTTGTCAAAAAATTAAGAGATTTGGAAGAAAGGAAAGACTTTAACAGCCAGATATGGAGCCCTGATGGGAAATTTTTCTCCATTGACTGTTGCATTGTCTCCCTACCAAATGAATTTTTGCCTTTGAGGCTTGATGAGAGTAGAAGTGGAGCATAGTTTCACACTGTTTAGATGACAGTATAGGATACATAGTAGAATGCTTTCTTCTGTATTGGTAGTGTTGTATTCACATTTTATGTTGGTCTCAGGGACACCAGTAGAAGATCCAGACATGTGAAATGCCCTTGAATGCTCAGCAAGATCTCTGAACAGTGCAGGTCAGGAGGAAGAATTTTGTTTTCATGAGTGTACAGCCCTCAGCAGTTATTATTATGAGTTTTTGCACAGAGAACACAGCCTAATAGATGCTGATGCTAGCTTCTAGATGGAAAGACTTTTTCAGCTTGCTGTGCAAGAGAAAAATAACTTCAAGCCCTCCAGCTTCATGCTGGAGAGCTGCAGAACTGTTGGGGGAGAGGGTTGCTCGTGTGGGTTAACCTCCCACACTCTGTAACCTCCAAAAATTCCAGTCCTTCTCACCAAGCATTTAAAAACATTTGTGGTGAGACAAGAAAGACATCATGATTTGGAGCAGATTTAGAGCAAGGCTTTAAGATGTGAGTTCTCTGGTCTATGCCTAGCTGCTTTGTGTGCTGTTTTGTTGTGGGTGTGCAAACACACTTGCACACACACAAATGTACATATGCTTACATATGACTGTGTGGTTAGGTCTTGTAATAATGAAGACTGTAGGACACTACCATGTACAATATACATTGTACAAAAAAAAAAAAGCTTTTAAAACAAGATGAAAGCTCTTTTTCTCTTGGAAATAATGCAGTAAACATGGGAAAACACAAAAAAAAAGTTATGGAAAAAAAATAAAAGAAAGTAATAGTGGCTAAAGTTCCTCATTGCTTCTGAAAAGATTCAACCAGAAGACCTAAGGCAAACCTTTGGAAAATTACACATTTATGGCTTTTATTTCCATGTTCTTTCTGTACATTTGAAAATGAATTTGAATTCTGATTTTTCTTTTTCTTCTTGGCATGTGGGACTCAAAGCACAGGGGAACTTCTCACCACAAGAAACAAAAGTGGAGAGCCAGGATTCATGAATTCTTTCAAAGGTATGTCAGAAATGGGCTACTTTGTAATTCCATCCAGTGTACTTTCCTTCTAAAGATCTTTCAGTTCTTTACAGATATTAATGAATGGAACTTCTCCCAAACAAGGGACCTCAGACCTAGAAAAATTAAGCCTTTGCATTTGAAAGAGGTCTCTGTTTTGGATTACCTCTGTTTTCAGACACCCAGCTTGGACTATAGATTTAAGTGTTATACACAGTGCACTTCAAAAGGTGACCAAATGACTTCTCCCAGCATCCTTCATCCTTGCCTCTGAATTAGTCTTAGAGACTGAAGGAAATATGTATTGGGGCAAAGTTTTTGTGATCAATGACCTTCAGATAAATACATGCATCAAATTACCTGTAGAGAAATGAACAGACAAAATAAATAGCCCTCATGAATAGAGCAAAGGAAGCCATGTTCTGCTGTGACAGCTGATGAGCATTCTGCTGAGCATAAAAGAGGCCTAACTTCACTGAATAAATTATTGTCTTCTATCTAGTACCCAGTGAAAGGAGAAAAAATGTGCAGCTACGAAAGAGATCAAATGTGGTTATTTAAATGTTTGATGTTCAGTAATGAAAACTGTTTACCTTCATAATTGTGTATTAGCAGCTAATAAAGGCAATAGATACAGTAGTTTAAAAGTAATAACATCAACAACAAAGTGTATTTAATTTTAAATTGAATTGCAAGCAAATGGGCGTCCTAATGAACCCCTGTGTCAATGCAACTCTAACCAAATTAAGTGAAATAATTTCCATCATGAGAAGCTAAGTAAGTACAAAGTTCCAAACAACTTATCTCCTTGAGAAGAATGCTTTAACTTCTCAGATGTTTTGGATCTATGAATTAGAGCCATTCAAGAATCATCTTTTGTTATACTTCTGTTTAAAACAGCTGGACCCAAGTTGATGTGATTAAAGCTCAGGGATAAAACCTCATAGGTGATTGACCCTGTTCTTCATGTGTTCACTTCTTAGCACTTGAATCTTGTCCTTATTTCTCATCAGTCCTGGCTTGGGCAAAATTTCCATGTACTTCATTTCCATTAGCATCCACACAGACCTTCCAACTGATTCAGTTATTGCTTAGGAATTTATGTGATACAATTCTACTGTAGAGGAATCTGGAAAACAGTTTTGCAATGAGGCAGTGGTAATTTTACTGGTGCAAATGTGTACATATTCAAAAGAAGAAATAGGCAAGGTCTGAATAGAAACTCCACCTTCTGAGAGCCACCATGTTTTTGTCTGTGACTGACCCTCCTAAAGCCCATTGTGGAAGCAAGGGCTGACGTGTTTCGAAGCCAGCAGAGCATCTACAGATGTTTTTACTTAGGGCTGATAATATTTAGATGCTGATGGCACTTAGGAACAGAGGAATTACTCATGGTTCTGTGTCTGTTGAAAGATGGGATGGGATTGCCAAAGCATGCAGCTTTATAGTGCTCATTGTAAATGACTTAGTTTTGCATTTGCTCCTGCTGTGTTCCAGGAATGAAGTTTTCTCCATAGGGTACTGTGCCTTTTGTGCACCCTGTGCAGAAGGGCAGCATTGTGTTGTCCAGTGTTGGGCTATTCTTGCACTATTTGCTGGTATTCTGTATTTCTATAGTGACCTTTCTCCAAAAACAAAACCCAACAACTTTGAGTTGATGTAATTAACCCCCAAATCACTTAAATACAAAAGAAGTTAACTTGTGAATAACAAGGAAGTTTCTGTGGTTCACATATACCTGAAAATGTGTGTATGTGTATGTATATAATTTATATATATAGCTCTTCTCCTATATATATTCTGAAGATTTATAAATTATGTCAGATTTACGTGTAAGATTTACATATAAAATTACAAGAATTTTTTTGGGAAAAAACAACAAAAAGTAAGATTTTTGTTTTTTTAAACAGAATTAATTTTTTTAGTGGTTTAGAGCAACCTAGGCCCCAAAGAATCATTGTTTTCCAAAAACCTGTCAAAATTTATTAGAGCTGTCAGTCAGTTCTCAAAGTGACAGAGGCAATGGCTTCCTACTGAAATATTCTTAACCTAGATCCTAAGCCCCAATGCCAGACAGAGCTGATTACAGACAGGCAGTGGAAGCTGGGGTTCCTTATGTCAACCTGTGGCACAGACTGACAAATACTGGTCTTGTTTTTTTTTTTTTTAATGCTGCATTTTGAAGTGTAGCTATTTCTCTTCTTTGGCACACTCTTGTTTCTCCTGGGTGCCCTGCAAGTCTTATGATATGTTCAAGGAAAACATGAATCTGTGTATTTCCAACAGCGAGTGCTTTCTGTATATGCACTGTAGTTCATTTCTTTTCCATTCTTCTTCCCATTCTAACCTCTGCAGGGTGGGAAGTCAGATACTGAAAACAGAGGAGGGTGGAATGGAAGAAGAAAAGGTGGCCAGCTTTGGTAACCTTGCAGATGTGAATACTGGATTAAATGGAACAGCAGGACCTTGTGGGAAGGTGAGATTCACCATGAGTGCTCTTTTCCCTGATATGAACTGCTAAATCATGAGATCAATTGCATTTTTGTTTTGTTTTTTGTTTTTTTTTTTCTCTTTTCATAGTTTAAGAGGATAGAATTTAACAGGTTTCAAAATATGCTTTCCAGCACAAGTTACCATATGCTTAAAGAGAATGTCTGAAGCTATTAATGATGAATCATTTGGGCATGGCAAGAGTTCTTCAAAACAGTTTGTCAGCGCTGGCCAAGCAGAGTCTTTCAGCAGGAGATGAGACAGCTATGCCACCATGCAAATGAGACAGGCTTGAAATATGATGAATCTTCTATCTCCTTTTCCTACTCGACTGACACTCGCTTTGAGGAAGGTTGTAAATGCAAGAGAGATTGTGGTATAATTCCTCAGACTGGCGTTTCTGCCCCCCAGTCACTATTCGATTATCTTCCAAATTGCTGTGTTTCAGAGAGATAAAGATTTTTTATGGCTTGCTGACTTGAAACAACCAGAAGAGCCAGAAAAGAGATGGCTAACCGGCCATGCATAGTAATTCCATTGGTAAATGACAAAATCTTTGTTTGTATGACATTTCCAAAGTTACTACAGAAGATGAATCTAAAATACAAAATGTCACATTTGGCATGCAAAACTATCACAATATATTTCAGTATAAAATTCATAGAGGCGTTTAATTTAGAATGTGTTTAATAACGAAGGCTGCCTGCATCAGTAATCCTGCCTTGAGGTTTAAAAAGATTGTCTTATTTATTCATATAATGTTAATTTTTTTATATATGATTCAGAAACCAAAAATATTAAGGTTAAATCTTCATTGTTAATTAAGATTTTCTAATTAAGCTGAAAATAATTGTCATTCAGATTAGTTGTTAAGTACGGTTTGTGTTGAGAAACAAAAGAAGTTTAACAAATTCAGCTGTTTATTTAACTGCTTAATTTAATTCCAGAAGCTTTCTATCTATATGGAAATATGCTATCTCTTCCAAAATAAATCCAAGACAGGATTAAAGAAGAGATTATTAGCTACTGTAGGCTTAAACAGTGAGGCCACTAAACCTAGTAGTCAAGGTAGCCATGTGATTCCTAAGTGTGGCATGGGCTCTGATATCCAGTTGCATTAAAAGAAGACCTAGCACTCATCTTTTCTCAAAATGAAAGAAATTGATTTTTTGGGGAAAAGAGAAACAATACTGCTGATTTTAAGCACTACACAGTTAGTTGTGGCAGAAAGAATTTTGTCCATTCAAATCAACACTGGCCTAACTGGGACTCCCTGTTGTGTGCCTGACCCTGAACATTGCATTTGGGCAGCACCAAAATATCTTCTGGTGCAGTGGGACAGACCCTATGCCATTATTCAGGCAAAGCTGGGTAAAGATTATGCCACTGTGGCTGTTCCCCTCCACAAACCTACACACTGGGAAGCTGAGCATACAAGGGAAGCACCAGAAAAGCATTTCTGGTATGCAGCATCTATTCCATGCTAAATATTCTGTAACTCAGACAACATCTTGTCAACAGCAAGTGGCAGATGTTTCCTTTTGTCTGGACTTGGAATAAAGGTGCCTTTAGGGAGTTGTTATTAAACTCTACACGTGTTGCACTTTGATTACTATTTTTAAGAGAATCTGATTATGATAATCAGAAGGTGAAAGGATAGTCTGCATGTTACACAGCACTAATAGCTTTGGCAAGGCTAACAATTAGTATAAAAACATGGCCTGCCCTGTCTTTCTCTCTGTGCCTGCAGCCTGCTCAGCACATCATGCATTGTGCCTGTCCTGAGAAGCATGCTGCATTTTTGAAGGTATTGTTTTCCAGTTAATTCTGCCTCATTATTGTAGGGTAGTGTCTTCTGGTGTCATACTTCACCAGCTCCACCTTCCCCCCAAGGATGCCAAACATTTTATTAGTAGTATTTGTATTGTTTTTTCTTTTATCTGTCATCTCCATGACTTTTGACCTCCCTAATTGCAGATCCTTGGTAAGCAGTGGGTAATTGCAGGTTGAACAAGAAGCGTGTTGTCTGCTTTTCAGTAGTTATTTTCTGGAAGAAATTTGTCCTTGCTAATTGTATGGTTAAAGCCAGCCCAGCCCAGATCAGTAACTCCGAGCCTTCTCCCCAGGTTGACTGTTCCAGGATGCTGCAGCCACTAGAAATTCACCTCAGATGCCTGAGGGGAGTCAAAGATAAGGTCCCCAAAGGCCTCTATACTCTCAAAGTTTCTGTCCTCAGCCGCTTAGGAGGTGCCTTGGTGGAGCTGGAGGAGCAGCCTCAGGCCAGGACGACGCGGGCTGTTAGTCACGGTGGAAACTTCTACAACACTGAAATCTGCTTTGGACAAAGCATCCAGACAGTAAGCAACACTTCATAAATATGCTGGCTTTGCTTTGAAAGTTAAAACACATCCGCCCTTTCTGCTTTAGGCTTATATATTTAATGCATTCCGTCATGTTAATAATTTATTTAATAATTTAAGGTGCAATTTAGGAAGGTGCAATTTTTTTCCCCCTAGGTTAACCCTCATCACTCACTTTAAAGGTGCCAAACATATGCTACATCATATAGTGTTGTCAGCTAATTTTGAATTTTACTTTTATTCTCTCTTATCTATGCAGCTTGTCAGCTATGTAATTTGATTTCTGTAAAGTAGCTTTAGAATAATAAATGAACGAGTGGGTGTATATAAACACATGAATGCCCAAATCCTTCTGAGAGTTTTTAGCTCCATTGACCCCCATTTGCCAAAAAAGCAGCGTTTGGATTATTTTGGAAGGAGCCCAAACACTTGAGGCTCTATTCTGTCTTCTGCAACTGAGGCACACATATTTTCCTGCCTAAGCATGCTGTGCATGGCAGGATTGTTGTGTGTCAGTTGCTCACTGTTGTAGCTAATGCCTAGTGCTGGTTGGAACACTGGTCTCAGATAAACTCTCTGGCACGTGAAAGCTTCTTTACAGTTTGAAAAACAATCTTCCTCTAACTCAGTGTGGGTGGTGTTTTAATATTTTTTTTTTTTTTTTTCTTTTGGTGCTTGCTATGAGGCATTGGTAGAATGAGGAGTCTTTTCCGTTTTCAGTCAATTATTTTGGGATGTGACCTGAATGGTAGAGTTCCTCCTCCACCTGTTCTGTTGTGTAGATACAAAACAGACAGACAGCCCCTATCTTAAAGAGCTTTTAGGCAAAGGAACTTTTATGTGTGGCACTGATACCTTCAGTTACTTGCAGATAGACAATTTCAGATGTTAGGTTTGTTATACATAAAGTGCTGCTAAGTCACATTTTCTGCTTTTTAATTGTTTATCACCTGTAATGGATAAACGAACAGTGTCTGTAAATACAACTGTCAGTTCAGAAGGAATTGCATGTATAGAGAGGGAAACTGAGAATGGACTTTGACATGATATTAGAACCAATCCATGCATCTGTCAGAAAAATCACTGAGGTGTGATTCCTTCCTAGGCAGGGTGCACCCATTGGGTTACTTGTCTTGAAGTATTGTCTTGAAAGGAGAAGACTGGGCACTAGGACTGAATGTCTGGCATGTCCTGCTTCTTACTTTCAGCATCACATTTCTCCTAGGTCTTTGCAGATTTTGCACTTTCAAATGAGCTTCAAAGCTCTCTTGGAGCTTCACAGGGGATATTTAATTAGCATCTTCACCAAACTTCATTTTTAGTCTAGTGAACTGGGGTGCAGGAATTGGGCAAATTCCCTTAAAATGCAGGAGAAGCTGGATTCATTGACTTTCTGGTAATTCCCTATCTTCATTACTCAGTGATGTACAGCAAAAGCTTAATGCCATAATTTTAGAGAACCCTCTCCACCAGGGAGAGGAGACATAGGGTATGTTGTACCCTGGATGATTCTACCTTTCTGTTCTTCCACCTTGCTAGTGGTGCACAACCTTAAGGTATGTTTGAAAAGAAACCCTTAGGGTGTGTGCTGAGAGATGAGGCAAATTTTAGGCTTCATGTGGGTAGCACCTACCACAAGACTTAGGGTAAGTAGTGAGGTCTTAGTGAGCATTTGGGTTTGAGCAGGATCTTACACACAGCACTGCTGCCTTGGGATATATTAAATGGCATGAGAAATAGAAGTGCTCACAAATGAAGAATATGCTTTTGTTTCCACTGGCCAGAATAATAATAGGAGCTAAGTGTAAACATGGTGAAAATGAAGACATGCATGCTTGATATTGAAGGAAAGCCTAATTTTAACTAATATATTAGAGAAATTGTTCCAGAACACTACATCCTTCCAAAAATAATAACCCTGTCATGTCGGCAAAGTTGGTGTCAGCGTGGGTTACCTGCTGCGTGCAGAAAGTGCTGGTCATGTAAGTTAGATCTGCCTCAGGGCTAGTCTGACTTGCACACCCGACCTTTCAAAAATGTTTTTTGTTCATTAATCAATGTTCTTTGCTCCAGCTTGCCAGCTTCCCCTCTTTCTGCTCCTTCATTGTCCTCCTTTTTAGTTTGTCAACCTACCTCCCCCGGTAACCTCTGACTACATACTAGACAGAGGCTCCTAATAGCTCCAGTTGAATTTTATTTATCCTTCAGTAAGGCCAGACAGTCACACAAGTCATTTATCTTCCCTAAATTATGCTGAAAGAAACATGTATGAATGTTTTGGATGTGGTAAAACACGACTGCTGTTTCAAATGACTTTTTACAGTTTTGCGAATAACAACGAACTGCATGATCTGAAGGAGAGGTGTTTTGGACTCAGCATTTCTAGGATATTTTCATGCTTTTAGTTTATGCAAGTGGGCTTTAGGCTTTGATAGATTAAGTCTGTATGGTTTAGGCAAAATGAGAGCTATTCTGAACTTTCACCTACATTCTAAATCTAGCTCAATGTGAATTTGAGATTAAAAATTGCAGTATATGTTAAGTAGTGGTGAAGAAGCTTTGTTTCTAAAATTCAGATGTATTTTTGTGCTGCCAGGTTTTTCTCAGGTCTAGAATGAAAGTTGAGTGAGGGAAAGGGGATGAGAAGCTTACTGTGCATAGAGTAAGGCGGTTATGCAACTAGGTTACCTTGGCAGCACCTGTACAGATGTGACTGCATCATCTTTACACTAGAACAAGGATTATACAAGTATAACTTCCTTATTGCAGTCTCATGGTTGCTAAGATCCTACTATAGATAAGACCTAGGCAGTCAGTAATTCTTTTTTATCATGGTGTATTTAAAGCAGTGCTTTACTCCACAGGATTATGTCCCAGTTTTAGCAAGTCCAGATTACATTTTTCACCTTAATGGTGACTTGAAGAGCACAAATGAGTTGCAGTATGCAAAGTTTAATTTCTCACAGAAAAACAAAGTGCTTGGCTTGTTTTTTTAATTTAATTTTTTTTTTTTTTTTTTATCCCCCTAGCCATCTTTTCTTAAATTCTGTAGACATTAAAATAATTGTGTGGAACAATTACAACAATAAGAACAAATCTTCACTTTTCAGTATGAAAATATTAATTGTTTTCAATGGAATAAAAGTTGGAGTGTAGTTAAAAATGCTTCTATTTTTTAAAAATCTATTTTTAGCTATAATTTCAATTATCAGGACCAAAATATTTTGTTGAAAATTGCAGATTTTGCCTACAGGGTTGGAACCTTTAAGGAACATGTTCCTATTTCAAGTATTTGAGATTTCTGAAACACTTTTCTACAAAAAGGTATTGCCTGTTAAGAGGAGTTTCTATTCAGAATGGGAAGTTCAGATAGGAAATTTTCAGCTGTTTTGGAGGGCCCTTCCATAATCCAATGACGCTGCCTGCAAGTGACATTTAAAAAAAACATTCATTACACTGTCCAGTCACCTGGGAAGTCAGTCTAGCACTGCTGAACAGAAACAGGGGCAATTGCATCCCTCTCCTGAGCTCCCCAATCTGGTTTTTAACCCTGGTCTTGCTGCATCCATTTGTCATCAATCCTTATTCTGTGAGAGCCTTTCAAAACTGGCACTTGGGCAAAAGAGGTGTGAGCTCCACAGGTGTGTAAGCTCTGGTGCTGCACATTTTCTCCAGCACACCTGGAACTTGGGATAATACTGAATCTGTTCATATGCATGAAAAGATACCATTGCTGGCAGAACAGTTCACAGAACTGAGGATTTTTAAAGACTATATCAACTGGTTAATATTTATGTATCAGCATGGTGAGGTACTTGCAATATTATAACAGTAGCTGGGTACCATTTTGTTTTACTTGAGGGAAATTCAATATGAATAAAACAGCAACTTTTCAAACATGACATTTAATCCACTCATGTAAATCATACCAGGAGATCTATTATTCATTATTAAAAGGGCACCATATTTTTATTATACTGAAAATGAAACACAAATGCTGTGAAAAATTTAGTGCCTTTTCCTGAAGTTTCAGGACACTTATCATGCAGTCATCTAGCAGGAGCTGACACTCATTTTAAAATATAGCTACAAAATTAATAAATTTGAACTCTTTTGCTTGGAAAAAGAGGATGTTCTATTTCACTGAATGAGGGATATATTATTTATTTAAACCTTCCTAAATACTTCAGATGGCAAAGTACTTTGATACTGTTCACATTTGGAGTTAGATATGTAACAAATAAAGTTCATATCTTTGTTGGTATTAGTCATTTCCAGCATTTTCTTCCCTGAAGTGCATTTTGAAAACTACATATATCAGAAACTGATTAACATGACCTAAGGTATTAATTCTTAAAATATGATGAAACAAACAGTTTCAAGGACATTATTTTCTGTGCGTCAGCAGCTGTCTAAGGGCTGTGATGCTTTTAATAATTACAAAACAAAGTATCATTAGGAAAAGTAGACCACAAACTTCTCTCTCCCCCCTCCTCCTCCCCTCCTGCTTTATTTTATTCTTGAGTGAAATTCTGGCATAAGTGAAGAACATGTAGCTCTAGGATACTTTATAGGACATAATATAAGAATTTGATACAATATGAAAAAAAGATAGTGCTTGGCAGTGCCAGAGGACTTTCAAAATGAGAGCCACTTAAATTTTCTCTGGATGCAATTATTTGTAGTTGGGATGAAAAGGTGCTACGTGAACCTTTTGGTAAATTCAAGAACTTAGCTTATACAGATGCTGGTATTTATTTGAAGACTGCAGTTCTAATGCTTTTTTTTCACAGAGAAGGGATCTCATACTTTTTACTGCTTTTATTTTGTTTATCTGAGTTTGTTTGGGGGTCTGGTCTTTGACATTTGCTAGATATCTCTGCAACAACTCTTCAAAATGCACATTTTCAGAGCAATTCTTACGAAGCTATTGCATATTAGACTTGGTTGTGTCTACTTTATTTAGCACTGTGCAATTTATTTATGTATCTAAAATGTTGCTTTTCATCCCAAGTTTTCTTTTTGATGATTAATTTGAGTTACTTTTCCATGTCTGGTCATTGTGCTCCAGTGGAGGTTGTTCTTGGAAACACCTGCTGGAATGCAGTATGTATGCAGGATCGCCTTAAAGCAATGCATGCTGCCCAAAAAACGTCAGAAATGTGACCTATGTTACAATGCATCATATCTGACTAGAGGAAAATATGTAGCCTGCTTTGGTAAATCTAGCAGACATATGTTAAACATCAAAAGTGTCTGGGGACAGCATTTTATTTTGGACCACTCCATGGTTTATTCCCTATTTAATTGGGAATTATATCTGTAAGTGAGCTTGACGTGAGACATGGGATACAATAGTTGTAAAAAAGTCATATATTATCTGGGGCAAACCAGCAGGAAGGCAGAACCCAACCTCTGCCTATCCTTTAGCTCCAAGTGAATCCCAAACAACAGAGAGCATCAAGAACAACAAAATGCCAGCCCCAACAAAAAATTCTGTGATTGGAAAAAAAGACATCTCTATGACTTACCAGAGCTGACTGTCTGTGAAAAGGGGTCTAAAAAAGGGGTCTAAACTGTGTTTTGGTCAAGATTTGCAAGCCATGGGAGCCAGCAAAACGCCCTCAGAAAATGCTTTCAATTTTGCCTTAACATACCTGGTTTTAAAGCATTTTGCATTTTAAATAATTATCTGTGAGCTCAGGATGAGCAGAGTAGTTGCAAAACTGTACTACAGAAATGGGAAGCGTGCTTTATGCAACCAAAGAACAAAAAGGTGTTCTTGCTTAATCATGCAGAGCACACAGGGAAAAAAGATTTTCTTCTCAGAGTTTGGTCTTCCTCTGTTGGGAAAGATGAAACAGGAAAATCTTACAAATATGAATGCTCAGATTCTGGGAATATAGAAACCATGAACGAAATTGAAATGAAAGCCACATTTGAGATGCCAAGCCTTAGTTACTGAGTAACTATGAGACAATAGGATGGCCCCTGAAGGTGATCCCCTCTTGGTAGAACAATGCCCTCTGCCAGAGAGCAAGCCCAAAGGTCCAAAGAGCAGCTTTTAGAGTTTAAAGTGTAAGACACTGTGGTAATATAAGGATTCCTATAGGCTCTATGTAAATGCTATAGAATTTGTATCTTGTATTACATTGGTTAGCGGAAATTAGAATATTCATCATGGAAGAAGATTTATTGTATTATAAACTGGAAATCACTTTCTTTTCTCTTCTCCTTACTCTCTCTCTTTACTCTCTCTTCTTGCCTTTGCTCTCTCTCCCTCTCTCCCTCCCTCTTACCTCTCTCTTACTCTCTTTACTCTCTCTTTTTACCCCTCTCTTACCTCCCTCCTATGAACCCACCACCCTTTTATCCCATTGCTCTTTCTCTTTCCCCTATTATCTCTGTCCCTCTCTGGCAGCTCTTAGCAGGGCAACTCTAACTTTTAGCGTATACAGACTGAATGAGTTCTGTCCCTGGCGACCATCTATCCCAACACAAAGACTCCTGCATTCCTCTCCTCGTGTGGAAGGAGAGCAGAGCCTAACTGAGTCTGGAGTATCCAGGAAATGCTGAAGGAGCATGAACTCTGGATTGTCACTGCTTCCCTTGCAGAGTGAGTGTTGCTGCATCCCTGGCTGGGCTGAAGCCTGTGGTTGAACAGGCTGCTGTCTGAGGTGTGATGAGGAATCCAGGACAGCATCAGGGAAGGGACACGAGATGGAGCAGCTGCTGGACCAAGAAAGAGAGGAGAGCTGCCTGCTGTGCTCTGGAGCCCGGGGCAGGCAGAGCAGCTCTGCTGCGTGACTCAGCCCTGCGTGCCGAACGAGCCACGGCTCCATCAGGCTCCATGAGACTCCTCGGCTCCAAGTGGTTTCTGGGGCGTCCTCCTGACACAAAAGAAATAAACTCCGCTGTATCGTGTCTGTAGTCCGTGTTATCCTGGGAAACTCGTGCTCTGAGCGTGCTGAAATCAGTCTCAGGGATAAATAAGTGAAGTGGCAGAGTCAGGAGAATGAGCTGGGGTTCCTGCTTTCCTCTCTCAAAGGCGGCTTCTCCCTCACAAGATGAGGTCAGAATCCACCCAGGCCAGTATATCACCAGAAGTGCTCGGGGAGGCAGGAGCTGGATGTACCATACATTACTACTCCCTGCTGGTCCAAGAGCAGAAGAGAATTAGCAGCAGATGTGCCAGGACAATTAGCAACAGATGCAGAGGCTAAAGCTCACAGAATGCAAACATTCCTCTATATTAGGGAAGATAAAAGGCCGGATTCTGGTCCTCTGGTGTAAGGTACTTGTGCATGAGATGCTGCTGGAGTTAAATGGGCTGAGTTGTCAGTCCTGGAGGAGAGGCAGGCAGTGGGGAATGGTCAGTGCTCTGGTAGCATGGGAGAGGGCAGGTGTTTGTGTTGGGGCACTCAGTGTGGCTCTGGGAAGATGCTGGGGTGATTTGGCACAGCATGCCAGGAGGAATCCTGCTCTCTGCCACCACTGAAAGCAGTGAATGAATTGCCTGCTTACAAATACTGCTGTCCTGTGCTCTTGGCAGATCATGAGCCTGAGTACTGCTCTCAGGGAAGCCAGGTGCCAGGAGAGGTGGTGGTGCTGCTCAAAGGCTTAAGGAGATCTGCAAGCTGCAGGGAGGGGAGTCAGGGAGTCATTTCACCTGTGCCAGGCCCTATTCTCTTAGAGAACAGGGAACAAAAAAATTTGTGGGGAATTGATTGATATGTCACTGTATGGTCGTCCTCTGATTTGTGTGTTATTTTGTATTCAGATACCTGTTTGAAGACAGGCAGTGATGGAAAGCTGGGGAAATAAGTTTTCAGCTATTCCAAAACATTCTGGTGATAGATAGGGACTTTTGGAAAAACTCTAATAACATGATATTTTATTTTTACTTCAGTCTATGTTTCTATTTCCTCCCCTCTGGCCTTGTATAAATTTCAGAGTTACACAAACATTTCCTAAGAATGCCCTTCTCTCTGCCTGTATGCTGGCCTTGCACAAAAACAGGGAGAGTTTGAAATCTGGTTGTGAAAGCTCCCCTGTAATTGGGCAATAACAGCCTCATCTCCAGCTCTATTCATTTGACATAGTAAAATAATTTTTATTTGTTTGTGATGGGAACTGTTTCCTATTTAAAAGATTTTCTACCTGTGTTTTACACCAGTGACATTCACGTGCTGTAGTTTTCATAATCAGAAATGATGGTCTGTTAGTTTATATGGCATTTTTCAGGATTCTTCTCTATAATAAGTAAATATTGAATTGCCTTTGCGTATTTTAATTCACCTTAATCTGTTTGAGTTGTATTGGTCAAATTATTGTGTGATTTTAATTAAGTAGTTTGACTTCTGTCCACTTTTTTTCCTAAATTTAAAACATTTGAAGGTGCAGAGGAAAGAGGAAAAAGTTTATTTCTTCTCTGACAAGGTTAAATCCCAAGAGTAAGTCAGACAAAAACCCCCAAAAGCTCACACTGGATATGTTTATTGAAATATTCAAATAGAATTCATTCTTTCTATTGAGTGAAACTGTGGTGGCATATGGGGAAGTAAGATATATTACAATAAAACTGATATAAAACAGTTGAATTCAGAAATAGTGGCAGGAGATAATTTTAGTTCATTATGATTTAATTCAATTAAATGCAACACTGTTAACTGCAGACTAAGAAGTATTACTTGTGCCTGTGCAGGCACACACAAGCATTATTTATTCTCTGCCACATCTTTCTTTGCAGAAGAAATTACACCAGTAAAAGGGAGGGTGCTTGATGCTTTCATAGCACTGTAAAAGTCTCTATACCTCACAGACTCAGTGGAAATTTGACCTGAGCAAGGAGGAACATTGAGGTAAGGTCTTGGAGAGCAGACCTCTCAAAACCCAAGAAGCTGTCTTCAGGTACTATATGCTTTTTGAACAACAGTGTTGGTGCAGGCTTGTGCATTAATTTACCAGACAGTGCCTCAAATGAGGTTGGCACCAGCAGGGAAAAGTAACTGCTGGTTTTATTTTTTTCCTTCAGAAACAAAACAATCCATCAGAACAAACTGCTCAGTTTGAACAGCCTGTGCCCTGCCTATCCCAGGCAGTGCTCTGAGTCTCCTGAAAGGGAGCAATAAGTGATCCCCATCCTCCTCCTCTGCTTACCTGAGCTCTTCCCTGCTCTGTGCCTGAGCAGCTCAGACCCACAGAGGCACACAGGTCTGTGGATTTCCATCTGAGCTATCTGACTAAATGCCTTTGTGCATCCATGCCTAAGGGCTATGCTGCCCCAAATCCCAACTCATGCTCGAGCCTAGGAGGAGGCTAATGAAGGGCAGGTGGCAGAGATCCGAGCTCTCTCCTCTCTCCCAGAGTTCCTGTGACAGTGAGCTGTGACAGAGAGTCTGTTTGTTGTGGCAATGGGAAAGGTTTAGCATGGACCCAAAGGCACCTTCCTGAATGCTTGGGATGATGGTATAGAGTTACAGGCAGAGGCTGGGCTGGGATTTTTGTATGGATTCAACAGAAAGAAATTTCTTATTTGTCAGGTGTGTTTTATTTGACTGTGTAAGCTGAGATGTCCTACCTGGGTCAGGCACCTAGTATTCATGCTTAAGGGCTCCCAACAGTCTTTACAACCTCAGATCTTGTAGCAGATGGGTGTATTATAAAGTCCTTGCTTATATTTTGTGTATTATAAAGTTTTTGCTTATATTTTGTGATTAGGTGTTTTCATCATGGTGTGGTTTAAACACCCAGCTCCTGTAAGTGTTATCAAAAGGATGCTTCCAGTCCCAAAGAGTCAGTCTGCAGTCTAGGTCCAGGATAAAATCTTACAGCAAATGAAGAATAACTGTGAACTAGAAACAAAGAAGTAAAATTCTAATTGTGACAGTGATTACCCTTACACCAGCTGCTTGACCACTGTTGATTTATATGTAAGCTAGCAGAAGAGCATATACTGTTGAATTATTCTTAAGAAAAGAGTGAGCCTGAAAGCAAGAGAGAAACTGAAAAGGGTGCTGTGGTACAGTGGTGATTTCATCTGCAAATGCTTTGGGATTGTTCGATACTGCAGGTAACTGTCTTTGATCACAGCCTTGTAACCATCACCTTTAATTTGTAGCACAGGGGTTACTATCTAGCACCCAGCTAGCCAAATGAAATGTATGGCTTGATTAAGGATCTCTTTTGTCAGTAATTTGTGCCTAATGTTTTTAGCTTTCCCACGGGCTGTTACAGAAAATGGTAAATCTGGTTTAAATGAAACCTGATACTGTTAATGGTTTAATAGCAGCTGCCACAGGGTTATGGCATTTTTCAACAGATGCTTCTGTTTCATTTTAAGCCTATACTAAGTCTTAGAATATATTTACATAATTAATATAAAGTACATGTACATAATAATGATAATATTTATAATTTTAAAATATTTCCTTAAATGACTTTGCTATTATCTAATCAAGATACAAAACTTGAAAAAGGAAGGCATATTATTAAAAGTAATAATTTATATCCACCTCTTCAGAATAAGTTGTAGAATGCAGCACAACTGTGAGCACTTGTCATCTCCTAACCTGGCAGTTATTGGTGTAGGCAAATCCTTTGCTGCCTCAGAAAAAGAGACAAAAAAGCTTGGCTGCACCTGAGTTCTGCTTGTTCTCTTACCTACTGTTCAGTAAAAGAAGTGGTGCTTGTATTCAAGTATACACATCAAGAAAGAGCTGTGTTGAGGTCGGTACCTACACGCAGAAGTATTTGAAGCACTAAAGAGTTGTAGATGATTATTGCCTGCACAATGTTGTTTGATTGAGGAAATCCCTGCTAATTTAAGAAGACTTTGGAATTTTAGGCTGTTTATAGGGTGATTGGTTTGAATGGATTTCTTCTATTTGGAGGTCTTATTCTTGACTTCCAAGAAGTGCTGAGTATCCTACAGGATATTCAGAGTGAGAGGATGCTCCTGAGTATTGTAGCCTTGTGGAAGTCTGTTCACAGTGAGGAGAGGAGAAAAGGCTCTTCTTTGACTTGGCTGGAAGGCAAGGTAGAGTGGAGCAGGCAAGTGTACCAGGGCATTTGCTGCTATGAACTGTGAGGACTGAAATGGGAGCAATGAAACATGAAAAACATGCAAATAACAGAAAATGGTCTCTATTAAAGAAGCATCCAGGACTGTTTATTTAAGAGATTAGGCAGTCAGAGTTCTCTCAGGAGAATGTGTAGGAGCAATGGTGAAGCAGATGTTTCACTGTGTGAGGGGTGTGGCTGGTGTATTTGCTTCCCTTGTCCCCAGGGTGACCACCCCTCATAGCTGCTAGCCTGGGTATGATGGTAGTCACTTTCTGTGTTCTTGCCTTTGTGTGGATTTTGTTCTGTTTGTCCTTCTGAATGTATTAGAATTGTTCAACAGGACCTGGGTGAATGCCCTCCTTAATTAAAGAAAACAGTTAAAAATGTGGCATAGGACCAGATTTCCTTTTCTTTGTGTTTACCTTTCTTTCTTCTGTACCCACCAAAACCTTACAGAGGGATTTACATAAGTTCATTACTTCAGGGTGTTTCTTCACCACTGGATTTCAAGTCTTTGCCATGGGAACACAATGGCTTCAGGCCCCAAGGCATTGGTAACCTTCTTCCACACCTCCAAGCTGCTCAGAAGAACATCTATACCTATCTTATGGAAAGTGTAAACTGTGTCTGCCAGTTCTCTCTGAGAACCTTTTACCTCAAAATCCTTTTACACCCTGCACTGAAGTTCACATACTTTTCACTAAGTGCTTTAATTTAAAGGAAGAAGGCTGTTAAGAACCAACATAATTCCCACAACTGGGTGGAGAAGAGTTTGTGACTCAGTGAGGAGCAAGTTTGCAAGTGTTCTTATTGGATGTTTGGATGAACTTTTCAAAGTGGCAGCAAGATGAATCCAATGGTGAATCTCAGCAAGCCCTCACAGGGACACCTCAGATTTCCAAGCTGGTTTGTTACTCTGTCTTAAAGATTTCTAGTGGCAATGTTTTTCTACCACTGGTAAAAAAAGACAGAAAATGAATGCTTTCTGAAAGAAGAAAAGGGAAAAAAAAAAAAAAAAGAAGAAGAAATAATAAAATAACCATACAAGAAAAAGCACAGCATTCTTTGTAGGAGTGGAAAATTGTTCAAATATGTGATTTTTGGGAAGAGTTGCTAATTGGTTTAGCGTGCAAAATTGGACCAAAGGTATGAAGTTTCTAGAGCTTTATATGATAAAAGAAAGTCAGTTCCCTTGTGATGTTTTTATAACAAATAAATAAATCTTTTTTCCTCCTTTGCTAGGTTCTACCACATAGAAAAGCTGTGAAACCAGGCATGGTACTCCTCTTTGAACTCTTCCTTCTTCGTGGCACCTATACCTGGATTGATCAAGAAGTGGGATGGGGAGCTTTTCCCTTATGTGATAACAATTTTAATGTTTTGGAGGGAAAATTTAAATGTCCCTTCCTTAGAGGCCATTATGACTCCAAAATTGACCGATTCAAAAAAATTGAAAATTTTATTTCTCAGGACTTGGATCATTGGTTATGCAATCTCTACTTCCAGGTTTGTATTTTTAAAAACTGTTTAATTTTCTCTATATTTTTCTTTTTGATTCTGAAATTAGATTGTGGCTCATCTCCTATTTACTGGAATGTCTGCTTCAATCACTAAGCATGGGAAAGACATTCATGGGAAAATTATATGGGAAAAAACTATAATAAATGTAGTACAGAAGAGCAAGAACTTCCTAAAATTCTTATAGCAACATCTCGAGCTGCTAGGCTTCACAAACAGTGTACAACAAACATGTTTTGGCTCTGTGGAATTCCTAACTGCCTTTTTTTTTTTTTTTCCTCTTCATAGGTAATTAAACTACCACAGGATTCAGATAAGCCAAATAAGTGTGGTGTGCATGTTCATCTGCCACCTGAACTTCCCATGTATTCAAGCACTGCAGAAAAGAATGGTGTCTCAGAAAAGGTTGTACAGTCTGGACCACAAGGTGATGGATTCAAACTTTGATGTTTGCATTCAGGTTTTCACTGGATCAACCCATAGTTTCATTTCCATGTTGGCTAGTCATTATTGTTCTTGTCAAGCTAGATTTTCTTCATTTGGATGTGCATCCAACATTCCATAGCGGGAATACTTTTTATAAACCTGGTTTAACTTTGTTTTCAGGTGTGAGCAGTTCAAACCAGCCTCACTGCTGAGGATGGAATGGCCATGCTTGGGTGTGCTTAAGGCTGAATAATGCTTGGAATGTCACAGCAATAACAGTTCAGCTGTTTATGGCACCAAGCTCACAGGAAGAGAAAAGAAAAAAATGCTTTTTTGTGTACTTCTGGAAGAACTTTAGCACCTCCCTGGGCAGCAACAAGGACTTTAGATTTGGCAGGGAGATAGTTCTGGCATCAGAAGCATGCCTTATGCTACTCCTCTGAAATTCTGTTAAGATTCAATCAAGTGATAACCCATAGGAAGGGCAATTATCATTTGCTTGTGTAGAGCAGACTCTACAGAAGCTTTCTTAAAATCTCTGAGTGTTCCTTTTAGACTGATCCTCCCCGGCCTCTGTGAACGTTCTGATGTAGCTGCACTGAAGACATAACTGACCACATTGCAATGGACTCACAAATTGCTCCTTCACTGGTAGAAATCCAGTAATGAGAAGAATGGCAGGGCACTACTGTAATTCTTTTCTTTTTTCAGCATGTGGGGTCAGACTGACATGAAAAAAAATTCATTTTTGCTATATAGATATTTCTATATTACCTCTTGTTTAATGGACTGAAGCCAATCCATAGACTGTAGTGTATGTGTGAATATTATGTTCAGATCTGAAACAGAGAATTAGTTCTTCAGGACACAGGTTCCTTGGGCATTTGAGAATGGCAGTGGTGATGCACTGTAGGTGGCACAGGGGGAGAAAGGAGAGGCTATGGAAAGGAAAGGAAGAGAACACATAAACAATAATCATTTAGCATGGTAAATGGGCAGGTCAAGTTGGAAGCATAACTTGAAAAGAGTCCAGGAGGAGTATTTTTCAGACAGTTAGTGGTGATTTAAGAGATAAAGAAAATGAGGTTTGCCCTGAGATGCTTTTAGGCTAAGCAGCAACTACACTGTAATCAAAAGGCTTTTATATAACCACCCTGATAAGAGAAGCATGGAGGTGTAAACATGCACTATACTGAGGATTAAGGTCTTTTTTGTTGTCATATATCTTCTACATATCTGCCAAGTTGCTTTGAGATGCAGCAAACCATGAATAGCAGATCCAAAAGGTAGAACTCTTACCAGCAGTGAAGAATTATGGACAAACTCCTATTGGATCAAACCTGTTTGGTCCTACCATCAATCTTCACATGCATTTGGAAATGCACATAGAGGGTGCAGCTAAATAGGTCATGCTTTCTGGAAACACTTGGAAAAGTGCTCAGTTTGAAAATTCAAGAAAGACATGCTTTTAAGAACTGAAAAAGAGCAGTAGTGTATGTCCTATTTTGCATATAGACCTCTGAAATTTGCCAATAAGGCAAGCATGGAAGATCTGTAATTTTCCTGCCCAACAGATTTGCACAAACAAAATTTGTGGGAGTAATTTTTATATTGCTAGTATTCATTTATTTTTCTTGGAGCGTTCTTTAAAGATATTATTAGCTGCCAATATCCCCCATGGGTTTGTTTTTTAATGTATCTATGCAGTGCTACAGTATGCTGTTTCTGCTGGTGATATGTTGCTAAGAGATTTAATAATGGGTAAACAAACACAACATGTGGTAATCCATTTCAAATTAAAAGTTTATTAAATGCTAGCTTGATGACTTTCTGGCTATTTACAATTAAAGGAACAAACCTTAGAGAACTGGAGATCACGTGTTGAAAATCACAACTTCAATGTTTCCCACAGAAAAATGTGTTTATGATCTGTGGCAAGCTGTCACACATTGATATGCCCTATAAATGCAGTATTATATCTGTTAAACCACCAAAAACTGGGGTGGGGAGGGGAAAGCTCTTTTAGAGTGACATTAGGGTTGAGACACAAACCAGAGAGAATGAAGACGGGTGCTCTGTAACTCACTCTACTGCAGTAGTCTAAATAGTGAGTGATCTTATATATCAATACCATATGTGGTGCTGCAACATATAAGCAAAATAAAGCAGGTTAGGAGATGGTGTTTTAGCCTTCACTTCAAGTTTGTCTTGGTTTTAGAAGTTTAAAACCTTCATATTATTTCCATTAACTCCAGGCTACATTATTCTTTTAAGCCACAGCTCCATGTAGGTAAAGCTCTTCCCTGCTGCACAGGCTCTCTGGTCTAGAGCACAGTGCAGGGAAATGCAACATAATGCCTCTCATTCTACCTCCTTTGCAGATCACAGATGCACATTATCAGATCTGGCTTAGTCCAAACTATATTTTCTCTCCATGTTCTGCCACCACCATCCTTTCCTTTTTTTTAGGAAAATATTCTGCTCTTGATTTGTTGCCCCTTACAGGATCAACAGTTCCTGTCAGAGAATAAATGAAAATTTCAGAATAGAATTCATTATCTACTGTTGTGTGAAAGGTGGTAACAGCTCTAGTAAAAGAGATTAGGTAAGAAAGTTTGATGCAACTGCCAGGAATGTTGCCTTGGTAGGCTTGGATCTAAGTAACAAGGGCTTCTAAAATTCATGAAAACTTCACAACTGTGAGTCTCCATATTAACACTGAATAGACAAATCCATCAAGAAAACATTCTCACAGTGAAATCCAGCAAGACCACTTTGACTTTAGCATCCACAGGAAGAGGGGATTCACATGTGCAAAATGTCAGCATAGCAGTATTTTTTGGAATTGGCAGCCCTTTCATCCTCAGAAAAGTGGATGGACAGCACTCATATATTAGTTCTACAGCTCAAACACTTTTGGGTCAGACACAGGCTCATTTGGAAAGTGTTGCTCCTTCATCCAAATGCTTGCTTTTGCAGCTGTGCTGTTGATCAATTGGACACCAATTGTGTCCATCTGAACTTGAGATCAGATAAAACGGGCAAGTGGAAAGTTAGGTATGGTTTTATCCACTGTAGTTTTTAGAACCAAAGGAAAACCTTTCTCATTCCAGTTGATTTGTTCATACCAATTAAAGATTGGCCATTTTGAAGTCCTGAAGTTATGGTCAGCACTGTCCCAGCAAATATAGATGTGCACTCAAGACCTAAAAAGGGTCCCTATAAAGTAGAAGGTGGAACAGTCCCTGGGGATTAGGATACTGAAGCAGGAATTTTTAATTTTTTAGTGCTAACTTTTGACTATTTTTGGTGAACCTAAAGAGTCATGACCGATGGTGCAAATTTTTTTAAGCAGTAATTATCCCAGGCTTTGGAGTGTGAAATCAAGAAAGGAGTTCTATTTAGCCTGACCATGCTGGGGGAGAGGTGTTATCAGGCAAGACTTTGAGGGACAGTATTTAAAGGTAGCCAGGTTTGTTTGGTACCAGCAGCAGGATGATCTTGCTCTAATAGTGTCTGACACTGGCACAGTGTCACATTAGCATGAATGTTCTGCTCCCAACATCTGGGCTGGCAGAAATCTTTGTTGCTATTGCTTGGATGTGTAGATTTGTCACATAGAAAGACTTCTACAACCTCAGCAGTTTTTCGACTAAACACCTACATACAGATTTTCTGGCGCTAAAATTTTCTTTCCAGAAAGTCTGCTTGTCCCTTATACCCCACTACTCTACTATTGGAGAAAAAAAAAAAAAAAAAAAAAGCAGCTGTTTGAGAATGGTTTTAAGGACACTCTTTTCTTTACAATGAACAAATATCTCATTTTTTCCTTGCACTGTATTTTTCCTTTCACCTCAAGGTTTGCTGTCTAACAGCAGTGCATGTGGCTCCTATGCATCGTGTGCCCTATGCATCAACCAGAAGAAAAGTTAGAACCACTGAAATGTCTTTAGTTCTCAGACTATGACCTTATAACAGAAATAAGTATTATATAGAGAGATCATTTTCAAGGTACAGTTTTTCTGGTCACTGTACAATTTAGAGTATATTTTGATCTGTCTTCCTTCTGTCTGTCTGCCTGGGCTTCAGCAGTCCTTGAAACTCGCCAGGGTTGTAAAGCTTTAACCAGTTGTGCAAGTCTTTAATTGTAAATTGGTTTTGACAGGACTGCTAGGACAAAGGCCTGGCCCATCCCATGGTGATGCTCGCCGACAGCCCCTTACTGCTTCTGCAGCAAGGAAACATGTGGAAGGAATTGTTCTTCTACATTTCACAGCTTGTCATTTCCTCTGCAGGGCAACCTCTGACCTCCCTGAAAGATCCTGACACCCAAAAGGGAAGTATTCCCACTGTTGTAAAGGAAGTGGGAAAGCAGTTTAATGCCGCGAAAGGAGGAGAAGCGTGTGCGTCAGAAGGAGCTGTGAGGAAAAGAGAAGAGCTTAAAATGCTTCCAGCAGGTTAGGACTTTTATTGCATTGCTTAATTTACTGAAAGTTTGCAAGTAGATCTGCCTGGCATGTGTGTAAATACCCCCATTTGCCTTCCCCCTTCACCCTGTGATATCATTTCATCATTATTTCACTGGGCAAAGGAAGTGATGGAAGAGTTTAAATCAATTGTTGGGGATCAAAAGCAGCTTAGGCAAAAAGGTACAGAAGCAGTGGACTCCCCTGCCTAAAATATATTTGTAGGCCAAATGTGTTAGTAATTACAAGGTGTGTGTGCAGTGCACTGACAACATTAGATTACGGCTGGTGTTTCCGTGACATTTTTACATCCTTTCATTTTATTTGGTCATTTATATCCATGGATCACAACATGTTGCTCTTAGGTGCTTGGGAAGTACTTTTTCTTCCTGCAGCACATTAATAGCAATATCCTTTGTTAATTGTGCTGAGCTAAATTACATAAAAGTGCCTGTCTGTATTTACTTCAGCTAACTTTTTTTTTCTGGGGCATGGGATTTCTTCTGAAAGCAAAGACTTGCAAGTTGCTATGGTGGCATTTTTTTTTCTTGATTTTGTTTATTTGTTTTTATTGGTTGTTTTGAGGATTTTTTTTTTGTTAGTTTGCTTTTGTTTTGTTTTTAAGTCCCAGGTAAATAGTATTTGTCTGAGAATTGAGTAATGCAACCCCTAGGTCCTCTGCTAAGCACAAAGACCACCATGACTTACCATGGGGCAGGGATTTGAAGGTACCAAGGATATATCCATATCTATTCCCCCTTCATGGACCAGGCTAGTGTGTAGAGATGAAAGTGCAAATGGGAATAAATTAATCACACCTTTTGAAGGGAGAGGGTGACTTTCCTTCTGTACCAGGAAGCTGTAATAGGTCATGGTTAGACACTTAACTATTAGGTAATATTAGGTAAGAGAGAGCTGTCTGAGGTCTGACAGCTGCCTCTTATCTGTGTAAACAGCAGCTTGTTGTCTTCTTCAAGTCTATGGGCTCCCTGAAGTGATGCAGTAGAATTTTGGATGAATGTCAGTTTGAAGCCAATGCCAACTTCCCTTTTGCAGCAACCCGTGGAATGTCATTCAAAAATAATTTCTTTGGAGCCCTCTTTCTCTGTTGACTAGGAAGGTTAGAACTATGCATCTTCTACTATAGGTGCATGTGCTGAATATCTTGTGTGAAGAGGGCACAAATAGAGGTAGGAGTAGTATAGCATTGCCAAGTCAGGATTGTAAATGCTGAATATTGATATTGACTATCTCAGACACGTGAGCAGTAGAACACAGAGCTGGTGTCAGTTTTTGTTTAAAGGGTGTCTGCGACAAAATGTTAAAAAAACAGAAAAAAGTAATAAAAATATTTCAGTCTTTCAAGTATTCTCATTACATGTCCTGATAAGATCAACATCTAACATGTCTTTTCTGGATGTTGGTTCTTCTAAGAATATGAAGAGCCCTAGTTTAGAAAATTTTTTCAACTTCTACATTAGTAGAATCTACTTTGAAATTTATTTTGTTCGTTTGTCCAACATTAGTTGTGCAAAGCAGCTTAAAATACTCAAAATAGTAAAAACATTAGTAACCTATATGAACAAAAGGGTTTTAAAAAATGTTTTGTGGTGTTTGACATTTGTTTTTGTCTGCTTTATTTTTATCTCTCTGATTTCTCTTCCTTGCCAACATTTGGATCTTTCCACCTTTAGAATGTCTCTCAAAACCCAATATTAAGTTGTGCAGGTAGACAGGTATTCCTTCTCCCCTCTTCCCATCACTAATGTTTATCTAGATCTAAAACTAGCACAGAATTTTTATTCAAAATATTTATGTGGAGTCTGGCAGAGACCCAGTGGCAAACACAGCATTTTAGAACCCACATTTTCAGTTCAAGACATCCTCTTAAAAATACCCTGAAGTGATGCAGCTACAGAAGTGGCCTGATTTGGAGAGGTACTGAATTACCACAACATTTATCAAAGCAAGGTTCAAGCAGCAATATTTTGCATCATCATCATATCTGACCAGGTATATTTAAGAGATAATACAGTAATAAAAAAAAAATCTGAGTTTATCTGAACTATAAGCAGATCTCCAAAATATCCATGGACTTTGAATTATGTGAAAAAAAGTTTTTGCTTATTCATGAAACACCAGAAATTTTCCTTGATGAGCTCAGTTTCTTATTCTGCATCTATTGCATATTGTTTTAATGAAAAACTTGTTTCAAAAGTCACATCACTAAAGCATAGACTTTCTGTGATGGAACACTGTCAGTAATGTCACCACTAAACTCCTTATCTGCACTCAGAAAGATGGAGAGAAAAAAAGCTTCATTTTGAAATCCCCAGATACTTTCTGCAGGATGGCATATAAACTGGGATTTATACTGTACCTGATGTTTAATTTGAAGCTTCAACAGTGCCTGAATTTTTTCTCCATCAATTCTCATCCCAGCAGGGACCTTATCCCGAGCCTTTGTCTCATATGAAGCCTAATTTCTTTTTTCAAGGCCCCCAATTATGCACATACCACAGGTAAAACCCCTGGAAACACATGAAATATTTCTCATAAATATTGTTAGTCAAACTGTTACAAGCAACTGGCATTCTGCTCTTTTTGGGTTTGACAGAACCTCTGTGATTTCTTCAGCTCTCTACTCTATCACCTTTCTAGGGCATACCCAGGACAAAGTTTTTACCTCCTATTTTCAGATCTTCTACCTCAGAAGGAATCTTTTGCTTGATGTCTGTCTTCTAAAACAAACTGAGTATTGAAAATATTTTCAATATTGTTCATATTTAAGTTTCCAAATTCAACACCCTTCCTGCATTTGTGGAGAAATGTTGGGAAGTGAATTGTGTCCTTTTGTGCCATCAAAAGACATTTCTGCCAGAGTAAAGCTCCAGAGTAACATCTAAGAAAAGATGGCATCAGGCTAACCAAGGGGCTTATTACAGTAGCAGCAGATAACACTCAGAACTGTATCCAGAATTTATTAAGATGTTCCTTCCATATCAAAATACCAAACACAAAACCAGCTTCATTCTAATTTTATCATTGCCTTTGGAGAAGAAGCTTTACATTCGTTAAATTTTGTTATATAAGTGAGAAATAGTTTTGCTGAGACAATTGTATTTATGCTCACAAGCATTTTAGAAACAATTTTATGAAAACCAGTGAATCTTCATTGTAATATTTCTTCTTACACTGCAATGATGCTCTTTCCCTACTGAGGTGCTGTTTGCTTCCACATAAAATTTGTATGCAGATGCAAAAATAATTTCCTAAATAAAAAAAACCCAAAAAATCTGTTCTCATTGGTAATTCCTCATAGGTGCTACTTTAAAGGAAGCAAAGTGGTATTTTAAAATGAAGATTGCTTACACCTCTTTCATAAATACAGGTAGGGCCCCAGAGGCAGAGCCTCATATGGCTGAACCTTCTTTCTCTGCTTGTCTTTTCCTTCTCTGAGCAGGGCTGCATAAATTTGATTGAATTGATTTTTCCAGTTAGGATCAAATTCAGATCCTGCTTATGGTTCTGAAATCCACAAATCCAAACTCTCCAATTTTCCAGCTCTTGCTGTGCTATTTGATTTCCCATAGACAAGTGCATTCCTAGGAAGGAGGTCTAAATAGGATCTTCATCTTGGATTGCACCACTCTAAAAGTCTTTCTTTCTGACTTGAAGAGAGGTTGCAGCTCTCAGAAGGGATTGCACCTTCCTTCTCTTCTTTGGCCCCATATAAATCAGAAGTAGTTCCCATTAAACTTGTATAAGTTAATTTCCTAGCTATGCTATTTCTTTTTGTCCCTGTTTAAAAAAAATATTTTAGACTTCCCATGCCCCCCATATATAAATGATAAATAAATATTTATTATTTCACAGTATCAGCCCTGTGTGTGTTTAGAGTGAAGCTGAGCAAGGGGATGTACTTTAGATGTGCCTATCAGGTATGTATGGTCCATCAGTTACTAGGACCAGACTAAAAAGCTGGTCTGACATGAAATATTCAACACACAGTGGGGTCCCCACTGTTCAGTGGTGTCACCCCAAACCTTGGTTTCATTCTACAGGTTCACTCCTGTTGCACCACAATACTTTTTACAGAAGACATAACCAAAGATGATAACTTCCAGACTGAATACAGAGGGTAAAACATGATTAAGTTTTATTCTGCAAGGGGTGGGAAGCAGTAAGACACCCTATAAAGGGTGATTTTAAAGATCATGCTATTATGCTCTGCTATTGCCTTGAGAAGGCTGATATGGAGAAGGGTAACAGAGTAGGAGTAATGTTTTTTTTCCAACCTCTTTCCATGGTATTTTGAAAGCTAAGGTCCAGGCAGAGCTCAGGGATTTTATATGGATAACCCTTTCTTTGAATCCCTTATCAGGCATGATCTGTGTGGCATCTATTGGCTGGGACTTAATATGACCCAGAAATGACTGCTCTCAGCATTGTCAAGGTCTGCAAATGACCTTCATACCATCGTGATTTTCCAAATCCAGACATGAGTATCGTCATGCCCATTCCACAATGGTGGGAAAGAATGCCACCCTGTTTTTCCTATTTGTCTTGCACTAACGTAGACATTTAAATTATTCTGCTGGACTTATTAATAGCTGATCACAGACTCATGACTTTGGATTAAGAATCTTATTGTCTTTTCCATGCTCTGGTGTAATCATATTTTCCTGCTTTTATGGATATGTTTCTTGACTTCCAAATAAACCTATTAACAGGGAATTTACATCTGCCACTGTGTCTTTGTCACAGCTATGATACCTGTCTTTGATCATTCTTTCTTGGTGCTGTTTTCTCCTCCTCAAATTGTTCATTTTTATCATGAATGATATTATGTTCCCCTGTCAGGGAACAAAATGTATTTTGAGTCAATTTACTAAAATAGTCACTGCTAAGTGTTATATCTGGACAAAGTTGACACCTTTGACATTTTCTAAAATGGGAAAAATAACTGTATTTAAGGTATGATTTATGGGTACTCTACGTCAAAGGAATTTCTATGCTATTACAGTTTCTGATGCAGCAGTCACAACTCCTTCAATGAACAAATTGCTGATAGTACAGCTAATTAATGCTTTATTAGTTTTCTGTGGTCAATTATAAAAAGTTATAAAAAAGTAAAATGCAATTTAATAATAAAGAGCTGTGTGGTTCTTGTTTCTCTCTCAGAACTGGTTTGTTTTTTGCATGTGAAAGAAACAATTTCTACACAGCTCAGTTTTATAAGACACATTCCCTCCCCCACACCCACTAAGTAGGAGCAACTCCTATGATTAAAAAGTAGACTGGAGTCTTTAAATGTCTTTCTGATTGCTGGCCTCTATTAAAAACTTCTTAAAATAATAGATAGGTTTAATTCCTCAAGCCAAAGAAAAATTGTATCATCTTAAGTATTTTCCATATTTATTATATTGATGAGATTTGGCTACTGAGAAAAAAAAAAGGAAGTAAAAATCTCTTGTATTGCAAGTTTTAAATGTACCAGGCTAAGGTTTACTTAATTAGAACCTCCAGGCAATAAAGGAGCCCTTTTTTAAATTCTGTGAATCTTAATATGCTAAATAATGCAAAGCTTCAGCTCTTCAAGCATGAGACACACATCTGGCAGCTTAACATTTAAATTACAGAAAAAAAACACTTCAGTAGTAATTTTCATGAAGAAAAGAATGGGAAATGTATTACAAGTAAATTTAATTTCTTTTTAGATTTTTCATCCTGTCTAATTGCAGGCATTTCCCATCTCCTCTTTTATTTATTTATTTTCATACAGATTTTTTCTGTACTTTTTATTGATCTTTAATTTGAGCAGCTTCTTACTGTTGCAGCCATTGAAGAATTACATTGTGTTTTTACTTAGCAAAAATTGTTCGGAGAAATCTATGAAGAATTAAAGTAATGAGCTCACTAGTATAGAAAGAAAAGAGCATTCAGAGCCTTACAAATAAAATATAAAAAGAGCATGCCATGATTAAATAACAGACTTGAGTTCCTTCTCCCTCCCATTTCTTAAATGTAGAATATTATTGTTTTCTTTATTATTTTTATTGTCCTTTTTTTTTTTCTTGCCAAGATAATTACTGCTTTATTCATTTGACTCCAAAAACATTGTTAAAGTATTCATCATTTCAGCTGCTTGAAACCCCATTTTTATGTACTGGGGAAAAAAAAAAAAAAAAAAAGAAGACAAAAAATTAAACAAAGAAAACCACAGGAACCCTCTTTACAAAGGTATACTTATATTTTAATGTGCATTTATGGGTCCATACATGTATCCCTTATACAAAATACGTAGAGACAGTTTGAACAAGTTATACTGCATGTGTGCACACGTGACATAGCCAGCAGCTGTATTTTTATGCTGTCTTGCTGTTTTCTGTAGACCTCCTTTTTCACCCTAGATGATGTAAATATCTGTAAATTCCTCATTCACTATGAGTGTACATGTGTGTATATATATGTAGAAAGTAAGAAATGTTTTCAGAGGTGTGTACACAGACACAGGGATTAAAACTGTGGCATTGCATGTGCATGTACTGTGTCTCAACCACTGTAACACCTAAGAGCAGATCCTTCCTGTACTGTGATTTTAAATACACTTGACTTTTACTGTGTGGAACTTAAAAAGAAAAAAAAATGGAAATACTTGTTAAGTATGTTTTTGGCTTGTTCTCCATGTGCCATACATTGAAATGTGTAATACAGACCTTTGTTTTTGCCACACCACTGCTAACTACAATGTGGGAGTACATTTTTGTTCATTCACAGGTCAGGAGCTTGAGGGACACGTGATTTCTTGTGTTTTCTAAGAAAAGTTTATTCAAGTATTTCTGTGCCTTATTCTTGATCCACAAATATGCCCATACAAGAAAATTAATCTCCTTCTGTCTCCTCAAGAGCACTTCCTGGGGCATTTAAAATACCCTCCCACGTCATTCTTCTTGTGTCTATTATTTCTTTATTTCTACTTTTCTCCCCATTTTTCATCTATGCAATTGTTATTTCCAACACCATCAGCATCTGAAGTCTTCTCTGCATTATCATACACTTTCAGAATGAAGGAGAGAAATAACCACCTATTTATAACTCAGATGGAGGGAGAAAAATTATCAGCCTCAAGTCAGACATCATCTTGTTGGGAGAGGGACCAAAGCCCAGCTGCTTGCTTTCCAGAGATTTACCTTGTGCACAAATCTAAAAATAATTTATGTTGTGGGGTTTTTTTTTTGTTGTTTGTTTTTTCCCCTTACAGAGGATTACCAAGATTGCCATGGCAATGCAGACAAGCACTGTGGCTCGTTTTGTCTGAAGGAAGTCCAAGGAGGACATCACAAGGTACTGGGCTTGATATGAGCATCACCATCTCCCTTAAAGCTCACAGAGAAGCTCCTGGAGCTCCTACATATGCCATTTGAGAATGATTTGTGGTCTTGCTTGCTCTGGTTGTTGTGTTTCTTTAATCTATCCCTGTGAATTTTTTTATAGTCACCATAAGGCTTCACAAGTCCAGGTGTATTGCTGTCTCCTGTACAGCTAATGTCTCCAGCAATGAAACTTCAAAGGAGGAGTAGGAAAGACCACCAAGCAATCAAACAACAGAAGATTGATCAAGCTGCAGGATATTATTTCAGTACTATGTAAACACAAGATAGGTTTTGTATGCATCCATAAGCTTCAAGGTCTCATGTACCTTTGCAGGAGACCCTCAGAAAATTTAAGAATATATATTTGTAGTATCTTTGCCAAGGACATCATTAACTGGTGGACAAATATGGTGTCCTCAGTGCAAGTTACCATGGAATTTTATCTGCAACATGATAACACTTTCAGGGTGAGATGCTATTGAAACTTTCAGATTTAATGTAAATCCTGAGAACTAAGACACAAAGAAGACTTTGTATTCCTGAAAATTGCTTCTCCCTGCACTGTATTATTTAATTAGGTATTTTCCAATGATAGTTGCAGTTTTTTCTCAGTAAGCATTGCCCCATTTCTATCCTGAAATCAGTATGGCTGCAGTGAATGAACTGCAAACATGAACATTCAAATTAATCGTTCTGGTAATTTGTCTCACCCTGTTCTAGACAAACTCTGAAACATTTTTAATGCTTTTAATTTCCCATAGGAAAAAGTCACCACAGTACTCAGAGTACCCAAAAACTTGTGTAGTGTAGCACAAATACTCCATGGCTGGGGGTCATAGTTGCAACTTTGAGCTTCAGTAGAGTGGTGATCTACATTTCTGAGCAGAACCACATTGACCAATTGGATATTCCCTTGCTTTTCAATGTCTGAGCTTCCAAGTGATTTATTTCTTCAGGAGGATAAGGATAACTTGAAGAGAACAGGGTTTCATATAAATTTAGCTGCAGACTGAGGTGTGCATGTGTGTTTAGCCTTACATCTAGAGGAGGGACAATTTAAGGACCTGTGGAGTGGGTGTAATGGGCAAAGCAGCCCAGCCCAACCCATGGGAGTGGCAGAGTGAAATTCATTTCCTACAATCCCATAATAGCACCGTGCCTTTGAACAAAATGCCATGGTCTTATAGGAACCTCAGTTGTGGGTGGCTCCCAAAGCCACATTAAAGTGACCTGGTTTCAGTGAGGTGTGTAAACCCAGGGGTAATTCAGCCCTGTCTGGTCCCTTTGGTCTCACTGGAATGACTCACAAGCTTACAGTTATTGACATGTTTGAATAGATTCCTGAGATGAGCCTCTTACCAGAATCCTTCTGCACAAAAGAAAAGTGAGCATGGGAAATCTCCTTTCAGAAGTTCTGAGAGCCCCTCATTTTTAATGGGATTGAGTGAATCCTAATGTTCAGAAAGAACCTTGTTTTAGCATGTTCAAGATTTAGGTATGTGGCCTGATTTATATGATTTGGGCCTAATTGTATCTCTGGATAGTATCTTCTAAAACAATTTTACCTAACAATTTTATATAGGAAACAATGACAAACTAATGTAAAGAACAGACTTAAGGAAAAAGACACAAGTTCATGTAGTGGTTTATTCTCCTCCACAGTCCCTTTTCTTTTTGTAAACAGATATTTTATCTTATTTTGTTTATTTTACTTTATATTATTTTATATTATTTTATTTTAATAACAAAATGAATGAGAAAGGTCTTTCAATATGACCTGAACTTTTTGGGGAATATAGATTTCTCTGCCTTGCCCTCCCTGCCCCCAAATTCATCTATGCTGGAGAGTAGCAATGAGTCATGGGCATTTCCAACAAGTCAGCTTTTGTCACAATGGGTGTGCAAACCACTGCATGTATTAAGATATTGAATGGCAGCAATAAAAGAGAGAATGCTCACAGGCAGTGATTTCTGAGAGAAGTAAAACATTTGCTGTGGTTATAATGCCAACCTCATGCAGATGACTGAGTTTCTGCCTTTTGTGCCTCAGACAAGAGCAAACACAGTCTCAGAGAAATTAACTCATGATACTCTTTAACACCTTTGGGATTTGTGTCTTAAATAATGCCTTTGCATCTACTTTGCACAGTAATAGTTTAATGGAGACAATGTCAGTACAAGCAAGGTACCTTGCACACCCTACCCATTCTGAAACCTTGACTTTAGGGGAATAAAGTTGGGCAGTCCTGTGACTAAAATTCAAAATGTGCATGAGATCTATGTAATCCAAGATTCAGAATACAAATTCACCTTTTAAAGTAAAATGGTTTGCAGAGTAAAAAAAAAAACAAACAAAAAACCAAAAACCAACCAAAAAAACCCCAAACAAACAAAAAACTGTGTAGCTTTCATAATTAGCAAAGTGTAAAGTGACATGGCTGCAACAATGCATCCATCTCCTTGTCGTGTCTGGACTTGTTCAGTAAATGTTAGCAAACCCTTTGCTGAGTTTGGTGCTGTGCCTGGGAAGGTATTAATAGATATTGTCATGGAAGCCACCTGCAGTTGTTTTTTTGGTAAATAATGACCTCATCATGTCTCTTGGTGGAAGTGATGTTTGGCTCTGCATCCAGGGGCAAAAATGCCAAACATCCAGGGAATCTGGCAGTCAATTCAGAGGTGATGCCAGTGCTGAATCAGACCCTGTGCATGCATGTTATTCCAGGGATGAGCACAGATGAGGATCCTCTACTTTGTAGCTCAAGGAGTAGTTTAAATGAACACAAGCTGGCACCAGCACTGAAAGATGTGATACTGTCCCTCTCCTTTGTGCTGGCAACTGGGACAGGGTGGCCTGGATCAGAATGGGTCCAGCTGAGAGCTAACCCAGATTGAAAAGGAATTCCCAGATCATTTCCCCTCCACATGGCTTACCATGGGCTTGTCCAGATTTTTGCACTGACAGTGTGGTATGCAACACTGGAAAAAAGCAAGTGGGTGGAGGAAGAGTGGCTGTCTGCTGGTGTCACCATGAGCTTGCACCTCCTTGAGAGGGTTTGTCACAGCCTTACAGGAACATAAATCAATTCACAAAAAAATATTCCGTGTGCAGCTCCAGGCCCCAAGATTTTAAAAGGTTGAAAAGGTCCTTAGATGTGTCCAGAGGAGGTGGAAATAAGGGGCTTTTCAACCTTCTAAAATTGTCAGGAGTGGCTGAGGCTTTGTCTAGCTTGGAGAAAAGCAGGCTCAGGGGAATCTTGTTGTTCCCTGGGGAGGGAAAGTGGAAAGGGAAGTGCTGAGGTGTTCTCTTTGTATCCAGTGATAGGACAGGTGTGAATGTTTCAAAGATGCACCAGGGGAGGCTCAGAGTGGACAGCAGGAAGCAATTCTTTACTGAGAGGGTGGCCAAAAGCCTGGAGCAGGCTTCCTAGGGAGGTGGTTGATGCCCCCAGCCTGTCAGTGTTTATTTGAACAGTGCCATTAACAGCATGCTTTAACTTTTGGTCACCCTGAACTTTTGGTCACCCTGAACTGGGCCACAGGTACTTGTTGTAGGTCCCTTCCAACTGAAATAGGCTAGTCTGTTCAAAGTGTTTTGAATACATATCCAAGGCAGCTTTGCCACTGCTGTTTCTCATGTTTGTTATAGAATGAAAACAGAGCTAGAATTCAAAGCAGAGAGAGTGGCACCTCTTCTTTGTCCAGCTAATTACCTTAGTATTCTAACTTGTTTCTTATTTTCATTTAAAGGTCAGCTGGAATAACCCACCTGACCAATGTTATGAAGAAAAATCAGGTCCCAAGAACAATGCAAGCCAAGAAGAAGGGAAAACATCTGCAGAGAGCAATTTTTATTTGGAAGACTTGGAGAAATATACCTTTTCTGTGTGGTAAGTGATCTCAGAATCAAACAGTTTCACAACTGGAAAATTTGCCTTGCTATATGTGTATTATAGAGGCATCTACCTTTAGATAAAAGTTATTTGGCTAAAAAAACCCCCCAGAATGCAAAAAATACAAAACCCATTGGATTTGCTTGGACTTCTTAGTATTGTTTATGAATGACGTTGAATTTAAAAAATTGGAAGCGCTTTTTGTCTGAGAATGCAATTTTGACATTGCTGCATTGTTTTGAGAAGCTGTGTCAGGGGAAAGGCAAAAAGATTTCCATAATAATCTTTTCAGCATTTTAGGAGCAATACACTATGTTTTTTGGATGTTACTTTAAATATTATTACTCTTCTCTGTTATAAAATTCACATATGGGGAATGACTTAAAATGAATAGATAAAGTGAAATTGAACAGGCTACATCAAATTGAAATCTTTTCATTTACTTATAATTATATTTCCTGGAATTTCATCTTTTAGGTAATTGCCAAAGTTGGACAGTCATTTGTAATTAGTAAAAAACAATGAAAACCCAATCCTTTACTAAATAAAATGATCTGATAATCTTTTGTGTAGCTCCCTACTGTGCTTTGAATATTCAAAACCCAGCTGTAATGTACATTTCTGGAAGCCATGATCTTCTCCAAATCAGCCCCCAGAGTTTCAAATAAAGCATCTAGAAAACAATCATAATAGGGTGTATATCTGTGAAAAATTATTTTTAAATTACTTCCCTATCAAAACACGAGACAGGATTATCTCACAGGCAAGCCAAGCAGCTTTTGACATCTCTAGTGCTGTCTATGCCCTGCTCTCATTTGCCTTGGTACCTTTAAAATTGGCAGGAAGTCAGGTAAAGACCTTACAGACACCAAGTGCATTTTCACTGTGAACTGCCCTGGAGGTGATTAACCCTGAGTACTGGAGAAGGCAGAAATCAGCTGGAAGAATAGCACACATTCTTATAATTAAGCTTTCATAATTCTACTGGATTAATTATGGTTATTTTGAACAATTAAGGACTCCCCCATCCTGGCCATAATATAAGAATAGATTTTAGAGTAGCAGTGCTCATCCAAATATCCTTGCCAGCTCCCACTGTTTCATTTCACCTACCTCAATTTTCAAATTAAATTAACCAAATTATCATCAATTATCTGTCTCAAGGTGCTTGCTTTTCTGTAGTGGTGAACTTCACTTTCTCTCTTCCGTGCCTTGCAGAGTTTACAGTGATAGAATTAATATTTAATTGTATATGCCCCATTCCTGGAAGCCTTCAAGGCCAGGTTGGATGGAGCCCTGGATCACCTGGTCTGGTGGAAAATGTCCCTGCCCATGGCAGAGGGTTTGGAACCAGATGGTTTTTGGGGTCCCTCCTAACCCAAACCATTCTGTGGTCTGTCTACCTTTAAATTCAGCAGCCTTCATCCTTTATTCTTTTCAAAATTAAAAGTTAAAAGTGTTGGGAAAGGGGCTCCACCCTTATCAGCCTGGCCCCAGGCTTTGAACTCCATTGGTCAATTAAGGTATTACACATAGCATGCCATGTAAAGAATGTATAATACTACAATATAATAATGTAAATAATCAATTTTTAAAATATAGGGTTAATTCAGGTAATTTACTTGGGAATCTGATATCTTGTGAGTTGTTAATTCCATTTGTTACTGTACCAGCATGATGTTTCAATTTTTACTCACTGCTGTCTGTCTCCTCCTTTCCTTCTCTCCTACTTTCTCCATCAAAGGCCATCAACTCCTCTTAGTCTGTTTCCAGACCTTCCTCTCTACTACAATTGCTACCTTTTAAAAAATGCAATGCAAGATAATTAGCTACTACAAAAATTTTTAATAGCACTGTAGATCTGGGGGCAGCTTAGATCTCCACAAACTTCAGAGTTTTAGATGCTCCAAGATGCAATCTGAGCAATTTCCTTGATCTTTTATTGCAGCTGGTAAATCATTTATTGGGCTAGGTTATTTTACAAAATCCTCTTTAAAAACAAAATCCCATAAAATGTATTTATCATAAAGTACTGCACAACCAACAGTCTTCAAAGTTGTGCATTATTAATTAAAAGCTAGTGTTGTACAGTGACAAGTTAAAAGTATCCATTGTCTCATTCTCTTTCTTCCCCCCCACTCCCTGCCTCTCCCCATGACTTTTTTCTCTCTTCTTTTCATTCTCTCATATTCTCTTCTCTTTTAAGGCTTGCCAAAGGGGAGATTGGCGAGTACAAACAAGATATTCTTTTGCGATCACAAATATTTTTCTGATAATTGTGATTTTTTTTTTTGCTTCCATTGCTGTAGCATGTTTGTCCTTTTCCATTCATATTAATCTGACAGTGGTGTCTCACATCCGTAGGCCATAGTCAAACCTCCTTACAGTGGGCATTATGCACACATGCAATAAAAAGATCATTTTGGCTGCAGGAGCCCACAGGCTTCAGCTTGGATCTCGCAGCCTGCATGAGTGCCTTTCCCACTGTGCCTTGGGTCAGAGAGATGAGGGTGAGAGGGGTGAGTGCAGAAGGTGAGGTGAGAGTGAAAATTGTAAATTTGGTCTCCTATTGCAGGGCCATCCCTGCTGCTGAGGTGGTCAGCTGCAGTCAGAGCCTGGTAGGTGCTCACTGGCTGCTTTGCTGACCTTCCTGGAGAGCCCACCCCAGGAGCCTTGCCTTGCACCTCAGCATGGCTGAACCTCCCTTCTCTGAGATTTGTGTTCCTGGAGCCAAAAGCCTGTGTAATCTGCAGCAGAATATCAATATTATTAGTGACTATTGTCGGAACAATGGGGGTGAGAGCTGAGAGAAAAGGAAGAAAATTTGGAGGAATTTTTACCTTACAGCCCAGAACCTGCTGTCAGAAGCTCTCTAGCTCTCTTCTTCTGTTGTCTGAAACAAGCAAAATTTGAGGAAAAATGTTCTTCGTGACTATTTGTCACTATAAAGCCAGATTTCCTGAACATGTATAAAAAACCAGATGTGAGCAATAATTTCAACACTTTAGTGCTTTAACATTGCTTTTTATGCATAGTTCAAGAGGAGATGTGAAAAAGTCCCCAATTTCAAAAGCCTTCATTTGTCTTAATACAAAAAAAAAAAAAAAAAAAAAAAAAAGATAATGACATATACATTTTTTGTGACTTTAGGAATCTTCAGACTTGAGTTTAAATATAACAACTAACAGTTTCAATTGCCAACAACATGTCATCAAGCACAGCTCTCAAGGGTTAATATTGCACACTAATATAAAAGTAACGATGATCCTTTGTCTCCATGCAATTAGCTTTTTAACAACGTGCCTGTAGCTCCTACCCAGGCTAAATGCTGCTTTGAAATATTTTCTCCTCAACTCCAAATGTGTTAAGCTGACTCTGGCCAGCTTCTATAAAACCAATTAATTGCAGGGCACTGCCTTTTGTGGGGGAGCACCCAGTGCCCCACGCAGCAGTGCCACGTGCTGCCCACGGTGGCTGGGATGCAGGCTGGTCAGGGCAGCACCAGTGCAGGACCAGACAGCATCCTGATGCAGGAGACAAGCTGGCAAATCCTATCTGGAGTCATATTCCTGCATTTCTGGAATCCAGGGCATTGGATCAGGCTTTGGTTTTCCCTTGCACCCGTCAGGGACAGATGCTCGAGAGAGGCAGCAGGGGAATGGTGTGGATGAAATAGGCTCTTGGCAGCATGTGACAGCCTGGGTAGGGTGAAGACCCCTTTACAAGCCTCTCTCTGCACCTGTAGACTTATGACTTTTATTAATTTTTTTTTTTCCAAGTTGAGGAGGATGCTGAGGGGCAGGAAGAGTTAACCGTAAAGAGCACAAAACAGTAAACTTGTTTTTTATATAAAGACAATAAAATTTCCCTTTATAATACACATGTGATTTGACATTGAAATAAATGCAGATGCTTCTTTGCTTGGTGTATTCCCTGTTGTGCTTTCTAAAACACCTTCACATATGGTTTACCTCATTCCTGTGAAACTGCTTGTTGTTTATGTCATACAAACAGAGCAGATTGAATTTATACCAGGGTAGGAGGGTGATGAATCTTATGTTAGAGGAAAATCCTTGCCTGAGTGTTTTGAATTTGTTCAAAATTAGCATTGCCTGTTAAAAATTGTCTTGGATTGTTCCTTGAGCTTTCCTAAACATTTCATTAAAAAAATAAAAAATTCTGTGGCTGCCTATAAATGCAACCTTTTATTCAAATATGTAACATTTACTTAAAATCAAAGGTCAGATTTTAGCAGTTTTTATAGCTGTCCTAGTAGGATCTGTTTCATCATTATATATAAAATCCTGCCATTAAGAGCAGACATTCAGCTTCCATTGTGAAAAGCAGAATAACCCTTTATTGCTTGCTTTAAAAAGTCCTAATCTTTTAAAAATTTCTCAGTAACTTCTGATAGTCCACCCAAACCCTGTTTCATTGTTCCTAATTCCATTTTGAAAGGTAATTAAATCCAGGCCAATCTTGAACTCTTAGGAGAAATCAGAAGTCACACTATTTTCTTTGAATGCTTTCAAATCTTTCATATGGTGTTCTTAAAAATGCTTAGGCTTTAGTTGTGTGACCACAATCCCCTGATTCTGAAGTCTTTGTGGGACTTTTTTTTTGCAGGCAAGTCTCAGCAGGACACAAGGCATGTTTATGTTTGTTTTGGTTTTTTAACATATTCAGGTATTAGATGGTGTTAACTTTGGTGCATGTTCTTAAATCTTTGAGGATTGAATTTTTACAGCAGACCAGTACATATTTCTGTGGAGTTTTTCTTAATTTTAGTCTCATGGGCGATTTTTCTGCTACAGAAAAAAGCTACCTTTTTGAAAATTATTCTATGGACAAATCATTAAATATGACAATGGCATCTTTCCTATGCACTCCAATTTTTCTGTCAGTTTCTTCTTTTATTGTATAATTTAATTCATATTTGGGCAAATTCCAATGAACTGCACACATTCAGAGATTTTATTTCTTTTCTCTCTTGTGCAGTGAAACATTTATTTCACTGTTCTGGTGCATTATGCTAAAATTTTGCCAATGAAAATTGAATGAGAAATAAAATGTTTGGAAAAAAAATTGAAATCAACAAAAAGCATTATTTCAAAATTAATCTAAACAGCTGAGGAAAAAAATAGTAAACAAACTTTTAAGGATTGAAAATACATGAAGCATGAGTCTTTGCTAAGAACTGTTTTCTCTGGGAGTGTTTTGCAAAGCCCTCTAATATGCATTCACACTCTTAATTTTGCCAGGATTTGATATTGTTATGGTGATGTGAAACATGTACTCTTGTCTATGGACTTCAGGGCAATTATATTTAATGATAATTTTATTTATGTGTTCAGGATGATGGAAAGAGTTGGCAGCCAATGCTCTTCCTCCTGCAGGTTCCAGAGCTGCAGAACTCCACCAGCTGAGAGCTGGCCTCTAGCAATAGAGAAGGGAAATTACTGATACAAAGAATTAGTTGAGAGTGTCATTTGAGAGTTGTCAGTGGCTGATCAGTCACAATTACTAGTGAGATGTTTGTCTGTTTGGTTGGTGTTCTTTTTTTTTCTTTTCTATTGGCTTTAATGTTCTTGAGCAGAAAGGAGTAGTGAGCTCAATCATGGAGCAACTTCAGTACAGATCCAAAGTTTTCCTAGAGATCTTGTCAAGGGAATTGTGTGGTTGACATCTGATTATGAGTAATGGAGCTGGAAGAGCAGGAGAAATGCTGCCCAGTGCTGGAGCAGTTCACAGTTTGACCTGGACCTCTCCAGGATTGCCTGTTTATAATTCCTCACCAAAATGCTCTTTCTGCTCTCTTCCTTCATCTTAGAGAATTCTTATCTGGTAAAAGTGAAAGAATATGGTTCAAATTTGATAATAATCGAGGCAAAACTGGGTATGACTACCATGCAGCTCTTTGACAATAAATTGCTAATTTCTCTTCTTAAATATGGGGAATGTTGAGTCTCCAGTTACCGAGAAATGTAGGCTCACAAAGTTGTTGGAGCCTTTGCTATGAGTGCAGACAAAATATCTTCAAGACAGCACTGCCAGCTTTTCTCCCTCCCAGGCATTTCACACAATTCATCTTGGCTTCCTGCTCAGCACAAAAGCACTTTCTGACTTAGCTGAATTGCCCTTTGGTTTGTTCAGACTCATAGGAGAGTAGAAGACTTGGGAAACTGGCTGTGAAACGTGGAGTTGAGAGAGATGTGGTTGTTGTTTGTCATTTAATAAACATTTTGTTTTCATGAGCTAGAAAAGATGACATTACTGATGACTAGTGGAGAAAAGCGAAGCTATAAGTGTGCCATACATGGTCATCTCTAATGAATAGAATGAATAAAAATAATAAGTGCATTACATAGCTAACTGTCACATCTTCAGGGCACTACAGTAAATAAGTGGGAGTTATACATGTGCATTAGTAGCAAAATGGGTACCACACTTTGGATCCTATTGAGTACAGTGTGGAGAGAAAAATATGATAGATTGCTGCTTTTTATCTGTCACTGCTGTGGCACAGAAGCATAGACCATATGTATGTAAAATGACTTTGTTATTTCAGTAAATTCTCTAACTCTTTCTGTTGTAGCCTGTAGCAAAATGAATAAGTAGCTGAAGATCCTGGTGGGATAGTTCTGATTTTATCAGAATAAAATACCTCTGCAGAGGCATAATTATTATTAAATATACAGTGATGTGTGACAAAACAACCAGAGAAGTTAGCAGGGTCTCTGCTTTTCCAGGTTTTCAGCACAAACTGAGATGCTTCACAAAGGGTGGGAAGAAGAAGCTGTGATGGTGAAGCTGAAAAGAGCAGGAAAGTTTGGGCAAATGTGGGTCTTGTGAACTGTGGCTCTTGTTTCCTGTTTCAGAGGTGATGATGAAACTGTGGATGACAGTCAAAATGCTCCTCCTCAATCACCTAGTGGAACAAATATTTCTTATCTTCTATTTTGTCCTTCTTTAGGTAGAATACATATTTCCTTCTCTGGCAAAGTCAGATTTGGGCAGGGTGTAGATGAGGATGGTGACTGGGAGAGAACAGAGAGGATCTGCCATTTGCCTGGCCTTGGATCTGAACATTCAAACCAAACTGCCAGGTTTGGGAGTCTGGTTACAAAATTCTGAATAAAATGCAGTCTGTCTGCCCTTTGATTTAAGAGGAAGTCCAACCAGTGAGGAATTTACAGTCATCATGTTTAATTCTTATGATGGTGTGAATCACTGTCTTGAGCTTAGTTTTTAAACAGCTCAGTAACCCTCCAGTGTACTTTGTCTTCATAAGATTTTCAGCCTGGCATCTAAATCTATCCCAGTTTTTGGTTTAGGTATCTGCTGAAGCCTAATGACTGAAAACACACCAGACAGTTTAATGGAATTAACCATGGTGAAACTCCTGGTTCAGCTGTTCTTTCTTGCAGCTGTACTGAAGGCTATGTCTCTCTCACAATGTGAAGAGATGCTCTTCCTGGCTGTTAATTCTCCAGTTTAAACCACTGCAGGGGAAGAGAGCTGGGGATGGAAAAAAAATCCCATTCCTTCATCAGTCCCATTACTCGGAAATAGAGGGCAAGCTATTTTACAGAGCTTTTAACTAACTACTAATGTAATTTGTTCTGCATTGTTTGCCCATTAATCCAAAAATTACTTTTCCCTTTGAAGCTTGCTTTATGTAGAGGAAACAATGCCACCCTTAACCATAATGTGTATAATTTTATGCAGGATAACTCTTTTTATTTGTCTTGCATTTTGGTTAAATACAGGGGCCTTTGAGCATCTTTGGTTGCTTGCTAAGTTATAATATTTCAAAGTTGGAATAATTTCCATTTCAAAACATTGTATCGTGATCCTCATCTTCTAAAAGACACTTGGATCTATGTTCATACCACAAGTATTCAGTTTAGCCTTAGATGTGCCAGGAATTTTGAGGAATGAAAGGATTCTCTTGACTCTTGGACTATGCCTTTCTTTCTCTTATTTAAAATACATACATCTGATGTAGAGTTTGACCTACAAAATGTCAGAAGGTGAAAATATGTATTCAGTCTGGTTTATCACACATTCCACTGTCCTGCACAGTGCATCTGGAGAAATTCTTCCTGATCTGCATGTGCCTTATATACATAAGCACATAAAAAGACTTTTCCTTGAGATAGTTATTAGAACCAGCATCTCCACAGTGGGAGTGTCTTTCTTATGCCTCAACTTTCAGAAAAAAAACTGATATAATAAATTAAAGGTTTTAAATCTATAATTCTTATTTTTTCCCTGAAGATTAACACTGAATAAACACTGGATTTCCAGATTTGAGGTCCCGAAAGAAAGTCAGTCACTGATCCTAAAAGTTAAATTGTCTTCTAGTGGCTTTAGATGGAAATATGCTTCCTTGGTATTTTTAATCAGTCTCTGAGACTGATACTATGATTATAGCAGGACTGTCCAAACAGTGGCCCAAGGAGTGACTACACCCAGCATGTCAGTGCCTTCCAGCAATTCCTTTTGATTGTTTATCCCCAAAAGCTTAGTGCCAGCTGTGCGGCAGTCACAGAGATGTGACTCTGCAGTGTGCTGCCACCGATCTGGGGAGTCATGGGAGATTAAAAAGCCTACTCTAGTTCATTTGTAAATTGGCTATTATTTTTAGTTAGTTCCCCAGGTGAAGGCATCCATGCTATGCTAATCAGCCTGAATTAATTCTAGGAGACAGTTTCAAAGCAGGCTGGTGTCCCAGTGGTGGGTTCTCTCCTGTGTATTAGCGTGGAAACGTCTTACATTAAAAGCTCTGTTTATTAGACAGTCCTGTTTCTCTGAAACACTGAGTCTGTTTAACCTACTGTGCTACTTATTTTCCTAAAGATTTTCAGACCTGCATTTTTCTAATAAAAATTAACTCTAGGAGAAAAGATGAGTGGGTAGCAAATTCAATGAGGTATGACTTGGACAACGTGAGAAATTCTGAACTATGAAACCAAGTGACAAGAGAAGTAATATTTTAAGCCTGGCCCACACAAAACTGTGGCCATGTGGAATTTTCCCATTTGCCTTCACTGGGCTTTGGATCAGGCCCTGGAGATACCAACAATATTTCAAGGGTTTATGATCATTGCTAACTTTGGAAGCAGTGCCAGGCTTCAAGAATAGGGACTGCATTCCACATGCAGCAGGAATAGCCTTTTCCCTACTTTGAGTAATGTTACAGGAACAATAAAAAATTCTTGCTACTGGGAATGCCAGGCTCTGTGGGACTTGGATGGGACCTGACATTTATACAGTTCATCACTACTGTAGATCAAGGAATGCTACTTTTAGCAAAGAATGCATATTCATTCTTTTTTTTTAACCTTTGCTTCAGTGCATTCATGACAAGATTGTATGGGTATGTAGCTGTGTTTTAACAGTTTTTTAATTTCAGTTGTTGCTTGAAGCACTACTCTGGAAATTAGACACTTTTAGTAGTTCAATTATTGTTGATTTATTCATCCCTCTTGTAGATACAGTGAATGTAGTTACTATAGTAAGGTTATCTAGTTCTGAATGCCAAATGCCAAGTTTCAGAGCTTACATCTTGGCAACTGCAAGACTTATTGGCTTGGAATTTGTCATGCCAGCAGTACTGCCTTGTAGCATTTATTTCACAGATTTTCATTAAATGGGGGAAGACAAGAGAGAATAGTGCTACTAGTGACATGATGCATCAAACTGTTTACTAACATTACAGGGAAATCAGTTCAAAATAACCTAACTCCAGGCTTCATTCTGCCATTTTCCTAGACTTCATTGGAAGAATAGCAACAATACACTAAATATAAAACATGTAAAAGTGCTAATTGGGAAAAATGTTTTATTTAATATTACCCTCTTGGAAAAAAATCAGAATGTATAGAATAGCAAAATAATCTAAAAATACTGAACAGTGCTTTGAAGTTTCATTAACTTTGTTGCGATTTCTCTTTTGGGGGCAATGAGTCAGCAGAAACTTGCTTAAGTTCCCCCACCTTTAGCATCTGCTCTGATTCTGCTGCTAGACAGCAAATGCTTCAGGAGCACAGAGGGGCAGATCCTCAGCTGAGGTAAGCTGTTGAGGTGCCTTTTCCAGAGGAGTGATAGCAGTTTGCTTTGTCTGAAGCATAAACTTTCATGCTAACCTGCTGTAACGCTTTCCATCACCCTGTAGACTGTCTGCATGTGAAATATAATGCACCTAATGGCATTTAAATTAGCTATCACTGGAGGCATCTGTCATGCTATAATCTTCCCCAGTCATTTGTAGGGCCCTCCATCTACCACTTAGCCTCCCTCCACTTTTCAGTGGCATCTCTTCTGCTGTTACCCTACTAAAACAGGTATCAGCTCTCACCTCCCCTTCCATGTGCAGCATTAACCCATGGCTTTTACTCAGAGATAACTCCTTAGGATATCTGTGAAGTTTTTCCTCTAAACCCATCCTCCCCAAAAAGGCAGGTACAAATCATTAACATCTAGCTCTGTTTGGAGTGGTGATAACCTGGATCTGCTGAGACTAACATGCTGCTGTACAAAAACAGCCCCCATGCACAGCTTTCAGCTTAGGTTTGTGCTTAATCCTCCACCGTGCAGCTTCGGTGCTGCAGGACAATCTCTCTGAAGCATGACTTGACAATTTTATTGGTTCGACCAGTGCCTTAGATGCTCACAGAATAACAAAACAAAGAATTTGGGTTCACCATTTAGCAACCACAGAACTTCAGCTGAAGGTCAGTGTTATTGCACAGATCTGATTCTAATAACTCAGACAAAATCTGCAGTAGGTGTCTGAGTAGAGCTGATACAGTCTAATACAGTGATCCATAATGAGTTTTCAGCTTTCCTTTTTTCACTGGGACTGCTTTTTTTCTCTGGATTAATATAAGTTTGTTTGTTTGTTTGTTTGTTTGTTTGTTTGTTTGTTTGTTTGTTTGTTTGTTTTTAGGAAATACAAAACTTAAAAATATAAGATAGTAATATTCTTTTGATCCATATTTGCATTTCTTATTGTCTTTGAATCTCTGACCCACTTAATAAGTCTCTCTTATTTACCTGCCTAATTTGTGTGTATGAAATATTTTTGGTTTCAGTGCTGTCCCCTTTCCTTGTTAGTGGTTCACAGTTTTTCTCAGGCAGTTGGAAAACACATGCTGCTGCAGGATACTTTCTGATCCATGTTTGCCACTAACTGAATTATACATGGGTGGCATAGCACATATTCAGTCTTTCATCCTTATCAGTTGCTTCATCATTACTTTCAATCTTCAGTGAAAAATGTGACTAACATGTTGTGTGGTATAAATAGACACTGCAGTTTGAGATCATTTATGCATGGTTTGAATTTTGATGAAATTTTATACTGCCCCCTGGGCTAAACACTTAACCTAAGTGATTGTCCCAATAATTTTGTTGAATCAAACCTCTTCAGATGGAAGTTTTACCTTTCATTATCTTCTAAACTGTTTACTATAAAGCTTTCCAGGAGTGTTAGGATGGAAATAAAAAGGACACAGTTGCTGTTTATCAGTGATTCTGTGAATCATTACCTTGTCATTGTAAATGAATGGAAATAGGAAAATAAAATACTTCAACTCAAAAGACTTTTTTTAGGTGATCCCAGGTCATCCTCAATTTTTTTTTTTTTTACACCTACAAAATTGGGTGTTATAAAAAATGTGAAAGCATAAATGTAGATTAATATATTTATAAGTATTTGTGTATAAATATATTTGCATTTGCACTGGTCAATGTGCCAATTTATGTGATTCTTTATTTTAATTTCTTTGGTTTCTAATTAGAAACTTTTAGTTGCCACAGTTTCATGATCTTTGCATATTTATTTATTTGCTATTAAAATGACTCACCAATATTTCTGTTATTTTTAAAAATGTTGCTCTAGCTCTATATTTGAGATAATTTTTATTTCAATGACAAACATTTTCTCCATGTAGCTGTATTGGTTTGGATGTTTAAAGGTCTGAAATTAATTTTTATAAGCTGAAAGCAATCACTGAACACTGACACTTTAAGCATTACAATAATGCAGAAAATCATAATTGACTCAGTTAAGATGTTCCTATTTCTTACAAGAGCCAATTACAATGCAGTGGTCTTGTTTTTCAACCAGAAAAGGGTCTTCTTTGGTTTTCATCTGGGTATTTTGTAGAGGTTTTCACTGTTTATAAGCATCACGAGTTGTTGCTCAACCACTTCCTTCCTTCTCTTAGCCAGTCTTAGCAGTTCTAATTTGCTAATGAAGTTTAGGCATTTCCCCACTCCCTAGAAAACAATATCTTTTAAGAAAGCTGAAACAGGCAGTCCAGAAGAATTAAGTGACTTAGCTCAGAGGAGCTGTCCCTGGGTTGCATGCCCACTGTGACAGAGGCAGGTCCTGTGACACTTCTGTGCCCCTGTCTCCTGATCCCCTTGGACATGAGGGGGTCTCCTACCCTCCCCATCCTCCTGGGTTTCTTTGGAGCAGCACTGGGTGCAGCTGGAGAGGGTGGAGGGGATGTCACTCAGGTCTGGTCTCCCCCTATTCCCTGGAATCCCTGCTCCTGGGGCAGGATCTCTGCCTGTCCATGTCCATGTGGTCTGTCAGCCCTTGCATGGCACCTTGGTGCATTGGACTCTGCTGTACCCAAATGAGGGGATCTGGCAAGAATGCCTCACACAGCACGTGGGCTTGTGCAGATGAACAGCTGGGTACTGATTCTGCTGGGGGGAAAACAAGTTCTATTTTTCCAGCACCAAAATCTGAACATTTTAGCAAGATAAAAATTCCCACAGAAAGGCAGCTTTCTGGCAAGCTCTGCCAGTCAGAAGTCTCAGCTCCCCTTCACACAGGAGTCTCAATGGAAAATTTTATAGCTAGCCCTAGTGCAGAGTCTTTCAGAGGTGTTGAGCACCCACTGTGACCATTAATTTAAATAAGCCCATAATGTGGTTTGCATTTAATAAAGTTGCAGCCTCCACATGAACCAGGTTTACTGAGTGTTGCCTTCTTTCCTGCTGGGTCTGAGTCTGCTGGTCTGGATAGTGTAAGAGCCTTGAGCTCAGAGCACACCTTCACTCCATTTCATTAGAAATGTCTAAGAAAAGACTACAGACTGTGTGATTTCACCCAGGAGAGATGACTTTTATCCAGGGATAAGGATGCACACAAGAAAAGTGGCAAATAAATAGGTTTGTACTTGAGAGAGGCCTTTCGTTGTTTGCCCTACTACTGACATATCAGAATTGATAATTCTAATAAAAGCAATATATTGCTTTAGGACTTACACAGCACTAGAAAGATAGCATACTATTAATTCTAAAATCTTCAGAAGTAGTGGTAGAATAGAAAGGATCAAGTGCTTATGATGAAAATAAGCAAAAATGAAAACAGATCAGATGCTTTGGCAGTGTGATTTAGCTTTCAAGTGGCTTCAGCAGGGCAGTAATGTCAGATAAGAAACTGAAGTTTAGTTGCACTATTTACAAGAGGAAGTATGTGCTGCTTACAGAAAGGAAGTGTGAAAAGCAATGTGTGTCAGATTTGTTCATATTTACAGTGAGAGCCCAAGTAGCTGTAGCTCACAGCAAGTGCTCCTTACCTTTGGCATTCTGAATTTAAATGGACTGGTGGTGGAGGCTTTTGCAGCCAAGCTGGTCTCACAGGCTGACTGCTTGTGTTTCCAGTGTTGTGTCATTTCACTCTGCTCCTAATGGATCTAACCGGTTTATTGTTCAAGTCTCTGCACCAAGCCCTTGTCTACAATTGGGTCCCAGCTTATTTGCTACTAAGGAGGAAAGGAAGATTTGTGGGAAAAATAGTTCCAAAACCCACTGAAGACAGCTGACCAGGTTTTTAGTAGACACTTTTAACTAATTACACAGATCCACTATCACCTTTTAGCTGCTGTATTTGTGTAGTGAAAACTTGGGTTTGCCTTTCAGTGGCATACTGGGGTAATTTGCTCAGTGTAGAGCTGTCCTCTGTCTCTGCCAGGGTTTTGCCAAGCATTTCCCTGTCTTCCCACACAGCTTCTGGCAGCCCTCTGTCCAGGCACAGTGTCTTACAGTCCCCACATCCTTTGGGTCACACACAATGGAAGATGTATTTTCAGTTTGCACTCCTCACAATGAGTGCAATCTCAGTGATCTGCCACAGCACCTGGCAGAGCAGTGCCAGAATGGGTGACACACCAGTATTTTACAGCCTGTCCCAAGCTGCCCACTGAAATGGAGGAATCATATGATCCCATAAGAATCAAAAATACCTGGTATTACTTCTGTGGTTGAGAGTATTTTTTGACAAAGTGCTTTGCAGTTGAAAGCTGTGACTTTCAAAAAATGAAATTGTGGGAAAGAATAATTGAAACAAAATTTGGACACCCTTGAAATATTCCATATTGATATTTTAAAAAGAACTTTTGTTTGAAATGGCCACATTTTAATGTATAAGATGGGTAAATTTTCTATTGGAAAGGTCAAAATAATTTCAAGCCACCTTAAATTAACAAAACAGGTCCATTCACTATCCAAAATGTCCATACATAAATTTTTTTGTTTTCACCATTTTCATCTCAATTTTGGATCAGAGTTGTCTTTTGAAAACCTTCATATGAAGGGGAAACTACTTCTCATGCTTCTCTATTCTGCAATTAAAAACTTCTAAGAGACCTTCATGTATTAGCTAAGGTGAGGTCTCACATAGCATGAAGTAAGTAAGGTTTTCTTTGTCTGCATTGGCCATTACCTTGTGTAAGTCCCACATCTCAGCAAAAAAATTATTAGATTTTGCATGAAATAAGAACAAATGGACAATAAGGACATTTCCACAGATTGCTACTGGCTTTATCTTGGAAAATATTCTTGCTGAATTTGCCTCAGCATCCTTATTGTATTCTTGTTACAATGTGTATCATGGAAAATGTTATAGATACAGACCTTCACACTCCTTCTGCATCGTATGAGTGGCTTCTACACATCTTTATTCATACTTGCAAACTCCCTCTCTGCCATTTCTGCCCATTCTCCTGTGTTCTCCCTGCTTTCTTGTCTCAGTTTCTGTCAAAATCAGTAGTGTCCAGGACAATGATGGCTATGGTATTCCCTGGATTTTTAGTGCTGATTGGTTGGATTATTCAAAAATTATCACATAATAGAAAGACATTCAGAGAAATATTACCGAATTTTATGTTCGTTTCTCACCCAGCTTCACAGAACCTGGCTTTTCCCAGATTCTTCCTTTTGGGCCTGGGTGAAAGCTGAAGACTTCCAGCATTTGTTCAAGATGTCTGGATCTCTGACAGCCCATGTGGCAGTTCCAGATGCATCCATTCAGCTGTACAGTCTTGCTCTACAGCACATGAGAAGAGACTCTTCTGTGCCTGAGACATGCTAAATCTATTGTGTGGGGACTAATAGCCTTCAAATGTGCAAGGAATCTGTTGCTCTTGGACTTACTGCACACTTGCAGCTCTGTGGAACTCTAGTTCTCTAGTACTTCCTTTACTTTTGGGTCAAGTGTGTTTATGCTCTGCAGCATGTGCAAATCTGTTTCCTATCAAAAAGCCCAATGATATGAATACTCCAAGCAGAATGGCAAAGATTACTTATTACAAATGAAAAATATCAAATATCTTAATGATTCTTTTTTCCAAAATCATAAAGATCTGATATACTGTTTTACAGTGATTTTCATTCTGCACAAAGAGCAGAATTTTCCAGTATGGCTTTGTATTAGGGGATTTATTATTGCTAGGGGGCAGTTAATCTACATATAAAACAACAGCCCCAAACAAATCACATGAAGTCAAGATTTCTTCAGTTTCTGGAACTATGGCTAAGAGAATTTGCCAATATGAAGTTCTCATATGCTGTTCAGTTTTGGGAATCCCGTGGATTTTTGCCCTGGACTACAAACAGCAGATGCAATACATGACCCATATGCCTTCTCTTTGTTTCCTTTTATTCCCAGCTTCATGTAGGACAGAAACACCAACTGATGAAATAGCAGTGGCAATTGTAATGTTCCATTACATAAATTTAGATGAGCTTAATATACACTGTATAACATTCTTGATCAAAGGATTTGCTGTCAGGCAGAGAGTTGACTAACAGGCAAATGATTGGAAACAGCTTTTTTTCCAGCCTGGATTGGGTGATAATAATGTGAAAAGAATGGAAGCTCTACAAGGAATGCTCTTTCACTGCCTGTGTTGGAGCACATGAAAGCCTGTTGTAGGGTGGTAGAGGCTTTCTCTTTCTGAGGCTAGACCTTCTGGGGAAGCAGAGGCAGAGAGGGTCCTGGCTCACTGAAAGGAACTCCAACCAAGCCAAAGCAGTGCACAAGAGTGGCAAGAATATGCAGAAAGGATGATACATTAATGCTTTTTAAAGCTTGTACATTTTTTGACCCCTATATGCCCCAGCAAAGATGCATCACTGACACAGAGCCATCACAATGCTGCAGGTTACACCTGATTTGGAGAGAGATTAAGGCAGCTGGGGTGCATGCAGCTCATTTTTCTGGAGGTCTAACACACTTGGCCAGAAAGTATGCTGAGAGAGGCCAAAGAAAGTACTGTCAATTTTCTCTCCTAGAAATGCGACACAAGATCACTGAGACGAAGAAAGTGTGCCAGGGGTAATTTGACAATTGACACATCAAGGCTTAGAGGCTATATTAAAAGAACTATTAGACATGTCAATTAATTTTCCTTTGCCTCATTAATGAGCATCTGAGCTATGCATCTTCTGTTTGAAGCAGCAAGTAATCATTTTTCTAGGTTCCTTCATGCTACGACAAGTCACAGCCCTCTTGAGACCCACATCAGACAGGGCATAATAGAGTATGATTATTGTTCCTAATTTCATGAGTGACTCTCAACTTTCAAACTGAAGGGAAATTTAATATTTATTTTCAATGTTAAATTATGTCTCTGAAAAAAGGAAATCTATACAATTCAATGTTTTTCAAAGCACCAGCTCGTTCCATACTTTTAATTTGATTCTTTAGCAGTAACTGAGTTTATCCACTAACTCCAATCCCAGATTCCAATGAAAGCTCCAAAAGAAAAAAGGGGGAAAAAATCCCCCCAGCGTCCCATGCCCCAAAACCAAAGCCAGAGCACACTCTTTCTTTTGCTATGGGAACTATGAAGTTGCTGACAACCTTCATTAAATGCCACAGCCAACTTCTGACATGCTCAGCAGTGAGTCTCATGACCCACAAACAGAAAGCCAATCTAAATCATGGAGTGGTTGTATTTGTCTTTTTTGTCTAGAAACCCGCTGCTGGAATTTGCTGAGTGCTTCTAAAAATGTAGCAGAAGGTTCACTGTCAAAAAGCATTGTCTTTATAAATTTTACCTTCAAACCTTGAGCACAGCAAGCAAAAACTATTTAACAAGCAGATAAAAAACCCCACACAACACAACAACTAAACCACCAAAGCCTTCTGTCTCTTTTTTTGGTGATGATTCAGTGTCTTTAAGCTGAAAGAATGACATCAAATATGACCTGAACAAATATGCCTTCAGGTTAAAACAGAAGCAAAATAAAAAAAAAAAAAAAAAAAAGTGTTTTTAAAAAATGATAAGGCTACACAACTAAAACAGCCCTATCATGATCCTAGATTTGAAAAATCAAAATTTTAATGCAAATATAAGTTCGAATGCGTTGTGGCTCACCTAGGTTTTAGGTTGATCCTTAAGGAAATAAAGGTGATTAAAGCTACATACTAAGCATGAAAAAGAGGTTGTGAAATGCAGAGAACCTGAGAGAGCATTATTGCCTGAACTGAGGAAGAGGTTTTCAGAGTAATCTGTGTTCTGTAACCATAGTACTCTTTCTAGTTCTAGCTTTAGTTTTAGCTAGACTAGTAAGTTTCGTTTTTTAGCTAGTTAGTTTTTTAGCTAGTTTAGGTTTCATCAGCTAAATTCTTTTGGTATCTTTATAAATCTCACCTTGACTGCCCCCTGACTTCTCGAGACTTTTGCATCCATATGTTGCTACCAAACTTATGGGAATTCATAGAAAGGTGAGCAGGCTACTTTGCTGGACAAAATTAAGTCTGTATGAATGCATTTAAAATAAATTAAATAAAAAACTCTAGATAGGAAGGAAGGAGCAATAAGGATCCTGCTACAAACATCCAATCAAGAGCTGTAGGCGTGGGAAAGAGCATCAGACCCAGAGCACTGTTTGTCACACTGAGTTTTGACAAGGGTAGGCTTTCCATCTGAGAAAAATATGACTATTTTGTAGGTGCTTCTATTTGAATGACTTATGGATGACATGGAGTCAAAGGAGCAGAGTGTAGTACAGGGGAAATCCTGTCTGAATTCAGACCAGTAGTGGGAAACCTTATGGGTCAAAGGGAACTTTGTCCTCTAGGGCTGTGATTGTGATTGTTTCTATTGTAGGTAGTAAATTAATAAGCTTTAGGGATGATTGGCAAACTGATTGCCCCTTCCAGTTCTTCCCCCAATAATCCAGTCTTTCAGCACAGGAAACTAAAGCCTAAATTCAGAATCACCTCTGTGGTGACTCCTGAAGGTTATTTAAGTGTTTCTTGTGTTTATTGTCTCAATGAACCTGGCTCTTCAAAAAACTGCAGAATGTCTTTCAGATATTTGGAGTTCTTGGATGAAAATTCTAAGGGTTCCAAGAAAAAGCAGAATCATATCTTTGTAAAAAGTTAAAAATAATATTTTCCATCTGCTTAAGAAACAATAAATCTTTCAACAAAGAGTATTATTTACAAATACACTTTCAGACAAATATACACAAGGGGAAAAAAAAGCCCAAAACAAACAGAAGTTAATTTGCATGAGAAGTTCAATACCTGCCAACTGTTGTTTATCAGAGACAGCAAAATAACAATCTTTTGTTCTGCCCAAATGCATTAATCTTCTGTTTTGGAAGCTTTGGTCTAATGTCTCCTGAACACTGGAGTTTATTTCTTAGCCAGGTATCTTAGGAAGGCAAAGTATATGTAGTAAGGCTGGCTGTCAGTCTTCCCTAGGAATTTCTGAACCTGCTGGCCAAGAGGGATAGAAGGGAAGTATCTCAGTTTCTACCTCCACAGAGAGAAACCCTCAGTCCCAACCTATTAGAAAGTCAGCTCCCTTCTTCCTGAAAATCCTTATTTTATGGGTGAAGTCTCAGAACTGAGTCTCTTTTAGATGTTTTTAGAAATTGTGCATAAGTGGTGTGGTACTTTATGTTTGAACTGAAGGAATGAGCTTACTGACATCTCTAAAGTGTGTGCCCCTTCTTTCCTCTTGAGCAAATCTTCTGGTTGGGGGTGTCAAGTCCAAAATATTCTACTGTCCGTGAAATATTTGATTATTTTCTCTTTTAAATGCTTCTCTTGGTTGTTCCTTATCATTATGATGAAATTACAGTTACCTAGGAGCCGTATCAAGACTGCTTCAAAACTGCAAACATCCACATGGATGTTGATTAGGTATCCATTTTTACAATTAAAGGAATGTATCTTTTTTACATAATAATTTTAGAGTAAGCTTTTCCTGGTGATGCTGATGTCTTAGGCCTGCACACTATGCTATCTCTCTTCTCTCTGTAGAGGCACAAATATAGCTAATTTTTTTCTGGGATTATTTTTGTAGGCCTAGTGTCCTTTCAGTACCCCAACATCCTTTACTTACCTCTCTGCTTCTTGTTGTTCTCTGATACTGTGGTTTCTCATGGTGTCACTGTTTTGTGTTCTGGCACAAGCTGGAGTCACTTAGTCACATCTCGGATAGGAAATGCACCCAGAGGAAAACACAGACCCAGAGCACATTTTTATCTAAAGCACACAGAAAAATCATATAGAGCTTATTATATTGCATTTTTGTTATTGAAAAACAACATTTCCAACTGGAAAAGGATGGTATCTGTCTCATTTGAGCTTGATTTGTTGGGGTTTTTTTAATGTTTTTAGAGATATGGTCCTGTGCAGTAATTAGCAGAAAGTTTCAGGATTTCTTAGCATCAGGCAGAAAGCTTTGCTTCTCATAGCAAATGTCCCCTTTGGGAAGGAAGTTTCAGATGAAGAGCATTTCTCTGGATCAATAGATGACACCAACAGAAAAGGAAGCTGGCATTTGTCTTGCTGTGTCTTACATGCAGCTATGGGCTATAGAGGAAAGTATGTTATCTAGAGATTGCCTCTGATAAGGGGATATCCCTCAAACTCCCAGTGCAGCTAGCAATCACACATTGATTTTTTGAGAAACAAGCTGTAGCAATTTTTAAATTTCTGTTTTGTACAGTGGAACCAGAGGAATAAAGCTATGTCTTCACACTGGAGGAAAATTCGTGAAATTTCTTTCCAAAGGCAGCCAGGCAGCCAGTTATAACACTACCTGAACAGCTTAAACACAGCTAGGATCCATTGTGTCATAGAACAAGTGGGAAGGAGAGCACTGCACAAGGAATTACACAGTTTCCTTCTTTCTTTTTCTCTCTTTCTTTTTCTTTCTCTATTTTTTCTTAAAGGCAGAAGACCTGATTTCTGTAAACAACCCCCTGAAGGTACTCCCCCACCAATAGCAGCCCACTGTAAAATGGATAAGGTTCTCATTATGTATCCTCCATGTCTTGATCATAATTTCTTATCATGGTTGACATTCTGGTCCAGTTATATCAGGTACATTCTGTGTAAGTCCTTTAGAAGACTGGGATAAAACCCTGCTGAATGCAGGATCATTTTGCCTTGGGCAGAGAGTTAGTCAAAGTGCACATAGTTCAAGGTGGATTTCTAGTCAGATTCTGCAGTACTGGGACATTCTGAAAGAAGTATTTTTGAATTGAACGTAGCTCAGAAGGAATTAAATTAGTTCTTTAATGCTTGGTTTTTCTCCAGAGCCATCAACACAAATTACTTTCTAAAATAGGCAGCAAATATAATAACACAGCATTAAACTGGAAAGAAAAAGTTAATACCATTATTACGTGATGCATTTTGTTTCACTAAATTGTATGGATAATTTCCACCATAATTTCAGTGGTGTTTACAAAGATCTTTTAAAAATATTTCAGTTTAACATTTCCTATAACTGTGTTTTTCATAATGTAATTGAATTTAAGATATCTGTACAGTATCTCAGTTTTCTGAGATAACTGTTTAATGATGTTTTTTCTGAGATTACTGGTAAATGGTGTTTTAAATATAATAGTGTCCTAGAGTATTCTGCACATGTACATAAGTCCTTTCTTTTTAAGGCTCTTAAAGATTTAATTAAGCTGGCCTAACATAAATTAACTTCTTTGAGAAAACATGTTGTATTAAAGCAAAAATGTTTTTTTTTTTATTTTGAAGTGTAATAGCTTCAGTCATCTGCTTATACCTGAGTATATTCTCTTTTATCAAACTGTGAAGAAGAGTTCTTCCAAAATTGTTATAGCTATATTTGGAAAATGTATGCCTCATAAATACCCTAAACATTGCAAGCAATTTTCTGTTTGTGAGATTTCTCTTTTTAATATATTACATTTTGTTGTAGTTTCATGAATTGCCTTGTCTGGCCATGTTTAAATCTACAGGGATTCATTTTTAACTGTATTCTAATTGGTGTTACCTGGGTCACGTCATACTTCATTGTCTTCATGGAGGCTATTCCTGAGTCAAACACTTCTGTTCAGGGACATGTTGCTGTATAAAATAATAAAAATCAAAAGATCTAATTGATATAGAGCAAAAAAAAAAATAATTTCCAACATAAAAATTTCTCTATACATGTTCCATTGTTCCCACAGACTCCAGACTTTTTTTTTCTGCCTAGTTCGTCCTTGTAAATTTGCTATGAAAAAGAAAAGGTCATTTTTGTCAGGTCAGTATAGAAGCTTCTGGAGAACTGACTGGAATAACACTGATAGTGTTTTAGAAGCATTTTTATGCACAAATTTACACCTATACATTAACTTTTCTTTCTATGTATCTTAACACCCACCTATTCCCAAGGTGCATAAGTATTGTAAATCTGCACAATAACTAAATTATACATTTTGTTTAACAACTGACATCCTAACTCCAGCACTTACGGTCAATTTAATTGTGGCAAGGGAAGTAATGCATGCAGGAATTCAGTTTTTGTTTCATCCTGTAGCTGTAAACACCAGACAGGAGTCAGAAGGCTTTGACTCGTGGCTTGTCTGTGTTTGTGTAAGAGGAAGTTTCATTGCTGCATGGCCAAACCTTCAGAAAGAAGGTTTTTTTGAAATGGAGGATCATGGTGTGCTGGGTGTCTTCTGCCTGCTCTGCACACAGCAGCTACGAGTCTGTTGATCCTTACTGAAGGAATCAACAGATTCTCCACTGAAGGAAGTTTTGTGTCCAGCTGTACAGACCCATGCTCCTAGCATGATGCTGCTGCTAATTAAGTACAGGATGGAAAAGATCAAAGCTGTGCCTTTTCTTCCCCACCACCTCTCTTTTTTATTTTTTTTTTTTTTTAAATCCACTCCACAAGGCTGTTTCTCTTTTTTTTTTGACATTTCATCTCTCTCTGCTACAGTGTTTTTTGGTAATCTCACCTGCTTGCTTGGTGGAGTTTCAACTGGTGCTGGATTGCCATTTTAATTTGGCAACTTCAGAGTCTTGTTTCCCAATGGCCTGCCAGCTAAATTGGTGTGTTACAGATGAATGCACAGCTCACAGATGGTGTTTGAGTGTTTAGTGGCTCTCAGAAGTAGATATGTATTTGGTCAGGAGGAAGATTGCATTTTTCCTCCAGACAGAGCAAATGTCCTTGGGGAGGTTTTCTGTGTCAAGGTAGAAAACAGTTCCACACATCAGGTACAGGGGTCTCTCCTAACTTAGGCACAAGAACTACCTACAAATATATATACATTTCTTTTCCTCTGGATAGGGTACAATGCTCCTATTAACATAAACAAGAAGTTCTAAATCTTGATTCCCCTGAATGTCTATAGATGTTTTAACATTTCACTTTCTGTAGTTTTCCATTCCTTTTTAAACTGAGATAAGCTTGGATGTGACCCTGTAAACTTCTTCTCCAGCTCCTAAACACTGTTTTATTGCTCATTCACTAGGTTGAGCATTCAGCATTGCTTACTGGGTGAACAGCTTTACAGATAGTGCTCTTTTTTTTCAAGATCTATACCTCCTCTGACATTTTGCATCCTCCCTTGTGTGGTTTGTGCCTTTTTCTCATTCATTCATTGTCATCTTATTTACTTAAAGCAGTCAGAGGGCAATAAGTAGGGGAGGAGTTACATGCTTTCTTTTGCTTCTTGACTGGCCTAGTCATGTCATGAGGATGAATAACAGAGGCTGTCTACTGCCTTTTGTTCCTTTCTAGAATGAAATAAAAACCAGAGCTGCTTAAAAGTTCTGAGAGCTGCATTTGAGTTTCCTCACTTCATGTTTGTACCCATCCAGAGCTGGAAGCAGCCAGACTGGAATATTTTAACAAAGTCTGTTCTTGTAAGATTTCCAGACTGTTTTGCCAAGCCACTAAGCTCTTGAAAATGCAGTTAAGCATGAAATAGGCAAAGTTTTAGTTGCTTACCTAAACTGCAACCATGATGATAATAATTTGGTTTTTTTTCATTTTTGCTTTGTCATTGTCAGATGCTGCTCAAAGCTGAAATGTGCAAGGCTTTGCCAGCTCTCTACAAGGAGACAGGCTGTTCTCTAGCACTATTGCCACTCTGCTTAAATTTTGTGATTCTTTCTTCCTCCAATGCTTTCTTCCCCAGCTGAGTAAGAAATCTCTTCTTGTGAATGTCTCAGTTAATTCCCTTAGGATATTCTTAGTTAGCTAAAGTCAGGAGATGGGCTCCTCTGCCAGCCTAACACTGTTGGGTAAAGGGACTGCTGAGGACATGAATCTGCTGCTCTTTGCCAATTTTCTGTTGTCATAGGCTCTTTCATAGTGAAAGCTGACTGTCCACCATCTTCAGGCTAGCACAGTTATATCCAGAGGAATATGAAGTTGTCAGCACTTCCTTCCCATCCTCTTTAATGAGTATTTCTTGGCCCACTGACCCAGAGTGTCCCCCCACCCACTATAGATTAGCATAGTGGTTCCTCCAAGGCTACAGCTGTGACAGCACATAACCCCATGAGTGTGTTGTGGGAAAAATTCAGCTGCTGTGTTTGTCCTGGCTCTTGGCTGTGCATGTAATGCAAACACACCTAAGCTGTGGCTGATCCAGAGCTTGCTGCTTGCTGGATGTCTCCCATGAGCTGGCACAGCCTGGCCTTTGGAAGGAGAGCAGCCACCATCAGCCTCCTCCTCCCCAGCTTGGTGGGGCAGCATGGGTGTTTACAGGTGTGGTCATGTACCTGTGTCATACTCTTTGCAATAAACAAAAACAACTATTGCAGTTATTGGATTACTCTTTCTTCCTGTTTCACACTAATGTTTAATTCCTAAAAGCCCTGATTTTGGATTTTGGATTTTGCTTCTGGCAGTTTCTTTTCCCACCACAGCTGCACCTGAAAAATAAAAATGCCATGATGTCCAGCATTTCTTCTGCATCACAACTTTGGGTTTTTCAGTAAGCAGTGGGTCAAATTCTGCTAGGAGCCTTTGTATGTTGAGGAACTACCTAATGTCCCCTCAGGTCTTTTGTCACCCCTGTCACAGCAGATTGCCCCTAGGTAGCCCTTGTAACTGTTTGTGATACCTGCTTTCTTGGCTGCAAACTGGAGTATGAAACATAGGTGTGTCCTGGAAAGAGCTAGGAAAAAACAGTGCCTCCATCCTTGGCAAATGCTCTCTCTGGTTATACTCACTTTGCATACAAATAAAGAAAAAAGTAATATTTTGTAAGGAATCCAGTGGATAGAATAATGGACTGTAACTCAGCAGAGCTCGGTTCGCAGCTCTGCCGTTGGCTTATTGGGCAAAGTCATTTGTGTCATCACCATACAGCCTGGGATAAAGACAATTTCTTCTTAATGCAGTATGAGCCTTGAAAAGGAAAAATATTATGCAGAGGGAATAATAATAAAATCCTTCTAACAATAATAAAATTATGTGTTTTATATATATGGTTATATTGTGCGCAGTGGAACAAGCCATGTTCTCTTCTGCCTCAAGCTTCATCAGTGGTGCTTTGAACTGGTTTCCATTTGAAGGGTTACATGTATTAGTGTACTAATTTTACATGTGCCGTCAGATACAGGTGTGATTTTACCCTGAAAGTGATAACATTTCATTGTAGCAACACTGGGCAGCATTTCCTGCATCTTCATTTCTGATGATAACCATACAGGACTTAGCACTAAGTGTAAATACCTACCATTTAGGGTGGTGCTAGGGATGGGTCTTTTTTATTTGTGAACTGGGTAAATAAATGTTTTACACTGACTCTTGGGCTGTAAGGACTGTGTATGATTCCCTGACGGTAATTTGCATAAAACAATTCATGTCTGCATTTGCTCTTTAAATCTTCTCTGTCTGTCTGGGTGACAAAGGAGCATTTATTTTGCCTTATTTTACGCAATGTAAATAATAGATACATTCAGGATAGATCCTGAACACCTCAGCTGGTGAGCACCAGTGTAGCTCTGGAGTAAGCAGGGTTGCATCAGCTGAGGATCTACACCACCATCAGTTCTAAGTGCAGTGCATTATACAAATGTTCACTGTAGTTTGTCAGCAACAAAGCTGTCACCCAACAGTACACACTGCCTTCTATCAGCCATTACTTTTCTGTCATCATCATCAAGTGCAGCTTAAGAGAATCTGTGCATCGTTTCTTTCCTTCTGAACAATTTCCATGGAAATAATTGACCTGCTTTTATGGTAATTCGGTCTCTGCTGTTTGTTACTGCAGCATTTCCCAAGGAAAAATGCAAAACTAATGCCCTAGAACAAAAACATTCAGCCAAATTACTCACTAGTAATCCAAGGAATCATGGATAAATCCATTGCTCAAGTGGCTTCTCATTTGGAACTTTATATAGTTTTCACCCAAGGGTTAAGGTTTTGGTTTTTTTTTTCCTTGTGTGTGGAGGGGTTATTTTGTTTTTGAAAGGTACTACTCATGCTCTCTGCCCTACAGCAACTTTAATATAAATCTCTTCTGAAAACTATCTGCCAGCACTGTCACTCCACCCCCAAGCTTTTAATACAACACCAGATAAAAATATTTAAAGAGACTGTTTCCACTGGTTTGGTGCATTTAGTTTCATGTTTCTGCCTCTTCCTTTCTTCATTTTTCAAAAAAGTCAATAAGAGAGGTCATTTAAGCCTAGTGTTTTGAAGTGGCAACCAGTAAACAGCCTTACAGCATGATTAATGAGTACTCAGGAGCAGTTTCCTGAAACTCACGAGTAACTTGAGGCCAACTGAATTTGTTTTAAAGTAAATGAAGATATTCCAGTTATGGGCTGGGACTTTCACTGCATCACTGTGAAGGCTATATTTTCTACCATATAGTTTCTACCACTGGCTGATGGTGTGAGTGTCAAGGTGTCACACAGTCACAGGGAAGTATAACCTAGCACAGAAGTGACATTCAGAATCTGGACTTCAACAAGTTAAACAATAAAGTGCTTAATTTCCCTTTAAGAGCAGGAAATTGTGATCAAGGCATTTGATGAAAGTCATGAAGGATTAAAAAGGATAATTGCTGTTACAAAAATAAAAAGTAATGTTGTTTGATTCTACCCAATATATTTTTTTGTTTCGCTGACTTCCGACAAGCTTGTGTTTCTGTGGAGTTTCTGAGCTGCTCTTGCTTTTGTCAGAAGGAAGATGCAGCTAAGGAAAGGCATCATAGGTGCTGCTCTGCTGGTTTAAGCAGGGTCATTCTTTGGAAGAGTTTTGGGTTTGATAAGTGAGCACATTCTGAATTTCTCTACTTTCATCTATAAGTTTGTTTAGCAGATTCATTCCCATGGCTGACAGAGCTGGCACCTCGGCAGGGATGACACAGCTCACAGGGGAAGGCATCAGCTCCCTTTTGACCTCTTGAAAGTGGGAGCAGTCTGTGGAGCAATGGAAGCATTGGATAGAAGCTCATATTGAATATTTTCTTTGCTGCCTAAACCTCAGGGAAGTTCCATAGCCAGACTTTGTATGCTCACACTGAGTGCAGAAGCAGCTTCCACACAGTGAGTGACAGGGCTGCAGTGAGTGTGTTCATGGAGCTCCTGTGGAAGTGCTGGTTGCTGTTTGAGGTCCTGCTGCAGTGAGCAAGGGCTTGACTCACCTGCCCAACACAGTGTTTTGGTCACCAAGGTTTTTCATTATTTCTCGTGCTCCAGGACTGCTGTGAGTGAAAAAAGATTGAGTACTTTCAGTTGACTGAGTATTTTTCAGCTCTGAGCTGTGTGCTCTCCTCCTGCATTTGTGTTGGGTTGGAGAAAGGATTTATGTTCTTGAAATGTTTTGCAGGTGGTCCATTGAATATTTCACTCTGGTGCTGTTTATTTGGAGGTAGCTTCAATTAGTAAATTGAGATTAAATGACCTAGTAGTAGATGATTCTTACATAAAATGAAGTGTTGAGCTAAATCCAGATTTTTTTTTTTTTTTTATTTTAAATATACATGATTACTTGTTCTCTTGGCACAGAGATAAAGATTGGCAGTGATCCCTGTAGGATGTGGATTTCTGACATGGGTGAGGCTGGGTGGAACATCTGTGTAATTCTGCTTGTCTGATGAAGGATGAGATGAGTATTATGAGCTAAGATAGTATTATTTTTTCTTTCTTTCTTTTTTGTACAAATAAACTATTTGGTCTAAGTAAAATACAGTGTGGTTAATCCTGCCCTATTAACTTTTGTCAAAGAGTGAATGCTTTAAGAGTAAATTTTGATGGAAGCTATTAAGGTTGACAAAAATTTCTTTGAATGAAAGGAAGTGTAGTGCAATCTAGCTGCAGAGTTCAGAACATTTAGAATTCTGTGGTTATTGTAGTATAATACCACAGTCAATTATATTTCTTATTTTGCATTTTTCTTTGTCTCTTTCTCACACAAGCCTAGACTATGAATTCATAATGTTAATGAAATGTGTTGTGATGTTCCTGTAGGCTGCTGTGGGAAAATAATTACAACATGAGGAAGGTCATTCATGATGTGGCCCTGTCTCTAAAGTAGGACTTTTTGACTGATTAGGACATAAGCAAAATTGACTACACTAACTTGAAAAAACCTTCAAAAGCCTGACAGATCAACCTACAGTCACTGCAAGAATCTGCTTTCTCAGCTGATCTTTCTGTGAGAAGTTTTAGTTATTTGTACTTGAGGACTTCAGTGACCCAAACCCTATTTTTTGGTGCTGTGCCCCTGACAGCTTATTGTCCTCTCCTTCTCCAGCCATGTCACTAAAGCATGAGCCTTCTCATGAACAAAGGGGCTGGCTAACAGTGTGACAGCCCTTCACATGTGTCCTGCTCAACACTGAGGATCAGGAATAACATGGTGCCCAGGCTGGTCTCAAAATCCAGCCTTATGACTGCCGAGTTTGGGGGGTTTGTTTTTCCTTCTCATTCAAACCTAGACTAAATGCAGAAACCTTTTAAGTTTCTTCACTATTGCTAATCACAGTTCTCTTCGTGGCTGCTGGAGAAAGAAATGCACACAGCTACTTAAGAAATATGTGTAGACAGGAAAGTTCTTTAACAGAGCACAAGATACAGTGCAAGTATATCTGTCACTTCTTCTTCAGTCACATGCTGCACTTTAAAAAGCCAGCATGTTTTCTTCCACAAAAAGACCTTTATATTTCAGAACTTTCAGAAGCCTTTATCAATATAAATAACAGTTTGAGCACGGTGACATCATATTCAGTCCTAGAGTTGTGTGTCTCAGCTGCTTAGTCATTTAAATCAGTGGAAATAATCATAGCAGTTAGAAGTCTCAAAAGGTCAAAGAAGCTACTGTCTTTTCAGCTTTGAATCAGCTGAGAGACTCCAGTTTCTGGGAAACATAATGCCAAGGCTGCATTTTGGCATTTCCTCCCCCCACCTCCTTTGAAGCACTATAGTAGCTAGCTTAAAGGGAAAATCACACCACACTCAGTAGCAGAATCCTCTACAGTGCAAGTTCCTTTCTATTTTGTCTTTTACTTGAAACTGAAGAGGAGCTTTAGCCTACATTGTGTCCTGAAATATTTGACTGAAGCGCTCTTATCCGAATGCCAAAAAGCTGTTTGCAGGTTTTCAGTAAAATTAATACTTTTCAATACAAATATGACAAGTTCTTTTACCATTTTCTCAGAAGGAAAATAAGTGATAAAGTGTTCCTCAGAGAACAATTTGTGAGAAAAATTAAAATAAAAATGAAAGCAAAAGGCTTTTAAAAGCTTAGTTTTAAATGTGATTTGTTGTCTTTATAAAAGCGGCGGCATGATTTCTGGGAGGAAGCCACCTCTCACCTAGGCTGCCATGGATAAACACTTCTTTTTTTTTTTTTTTTTTTTTTTTTTAATGTCAGATGCATTGTTTAATCAAAAGTTTTGATCCGAACCTGTGCTACTTTTGTGGGAGCCCAGAGTATTCCTCTGGCTTCCCTGGGAGGTTTAAGACCCCCCTGGCGGGGTCCCCAAAGACCCTCAAATGAGACCCACGTGTTTCAGGGGCTGGATTTACCTCCTTGGAACAATTTACCAACATTGGGAGAAGAAATGCAAGCTGCAAAAATAAACAGAGTGTAAATTAGACTGTTAGAATGTAGAATAAGTAGATTTCTAGAATGTTTATATTAAGGGACAGATGGCCAAGATGGAGAATTTGGGGGTGTGGATACCTCTTCCTCCTTCTTCTCTGTGTCATCTATGTTGGGTGACATGCTGGCACTTTCAGATTGGATGGGGACAAAGCTGGACTGTTTAACAAAGTTGTATTGTATTGGAAAATAATTGTAAATACCTAGTAGGTAATTTAGACTATAAAAGATAAGTCCTGCCTCTGCCAGGCAGATTCTGCCCTGGACGTCTGGCGAGCAGACTGCTGTTCGCTGGACAAAGCATTCCTGAGATAAGGAAGAATAAACAACCATGAAAACCTCTAAGAACAGCCTCCTGCAGTCTCTCATCGGTGGGCATTGGAAAGAGCTGGGTTCCAGACCACCTGCATGTCCTCCAGAGGTGATCTCAGGTCTAAGGAGACACCTCGGGATGTGACAACTTCATCTATACAGCAGGACTCTGCAGTCTATTAGCAGCTGCTGCTTCCTACATGCTTTTGTGAATGACTCTGTTGTGTTTGCCTCCGTTCCAGCTGCCGTTCTGCTGCTGATGGGAAGCTGTCCAGGCAGGTTGTCCAGCGTTTCCATTTCGTGGTGTACACGGCCTTTTCAGAGCTGGGAGCCGCGCGCTGGCGCTCCAGGGATTTCTGGCTGCTCGCACTGCTGGTCGTTTTGCTTTGGTTCCTGAGACTTTACCTGCATTATTTGAGCCAGTGGCTCTTTCTTCAGACCATCTCAGTTCCTGTTGAAAAGTAAGTCCTGCTTTGTACTGTGAGGAGAATTGGTGGCCAAGACTCATGCTGAGAGCTCAACATGCAAGCTCTGAGAGAAGCCCCTGCAGAAACCAAGACAACAAGGACTGCATCCAGAATCCAGTGATCTGATATGCAAAAATGTGCATGTCAGATGAAGTTAGTAATGCAAACTTTAAACCCAGAACGTGACATGTCCATTTGTGTGTCTTGTGTCATGCCTACCTCTCTCCCATCTGAGATACTCAGCAGGCTTTGTGTCTCCCAGAAGAATAATTTTTCACTTTGGATAAAGTATTTCAAAATGCCTAAGGAGTGCACAAAACTGAAGAAGCATTTAAATCATATTTCATGCTACCAAAGTGATCTATGAGTAAAATACTTGTAAGAATTTAACTTTGATATATCAGTTTTACTGTGAGTACTGCAATGCGTTGACATATTTTAACTGTACGATACATTGACTTTAGCTCAGGAATTAGACCTCTCTAGAGTGTTGCAGGAAAATCATTGCTTGTCATTACCTGGTGTGAAAAACCCAAAGATGGAGTACAAGTCCTCTAGGTGACATATACCTGACTATTCACGTTTCTGTGTGGTAGAGAAGGGTTTACAGAGCAAAAAGATTCCATCATGCTTAGGAAAGGAAATATTTCTCCAATAGAAATTTTTTTTCCTTTTATTCACCTTAAAGCATCACACAAACCTGAATTAGTCAGTATGAGCCAGAAATATTCAACTCTCTGACCTATGTCTGGTGTGGCAGTGGCATTGATTATTGTCTGAAATTTGAACAGAGTGTATGAGCAGACTCTGGACAGTGCTGGGTATTGTTAAGGTGGTCTTCTAGATCTTAATGCAAAGCCATCCATCCCTCACTTCTGGCCTTGCAAAGCCCCTGTAAACTTAGCCAGCTGGCTCTAAAACTTCTGGGAGGCCAAGCAGCAAGAGTCTGGGAAAACAAAGGAAACTCAACAGAAGGAAGCAATGCATGAGAGAGTGGTGGTCATGTTCAAAGCCACTAGTCACAGCTGTCCCAGGCCGCCAGCTAGATAAAGGATGATGGTCTCAAGCCAAAATGCCCTGGATCAGCATCCCAGTCTGTAACTGTGTGCCTGAACAATGAGACTGAGCTGAGCACTCTCTGGTCCTACCAAATGTGGTGGTAGCACTCACAAGTAGGGAACAGAGGGAGACTCAAACCACTTTAGTTAGGAGCAGAATTTAAGCCATTTCAATAGGATTGAAATTTTTGCCTCAAATTTCATCATCTGCGTGTAGCTCACAATGCCATGCTGCTCCTGTCTCTTACAGTGCCAGAAAACTTGCTCAAGGCATGAGCTTTGCAAATCCCACCATCTCATGGTGGTGAGAAGGACATTGCCAATCACTGTAACTGTTTAGGTGCTAACAGCTCTGTCTTCCATAGCACATTTTCTGCTTTGTGCAGTGACCAAAGGTGCTGCTGTGCAGAGATGGGTGAGCTCCTGGGGCTCATGTGGGTGTGTTCAGCCTTTCCTGAACAATCCCTAGAGCCTGGATGTGTACCCAGAGAACTGAGAGGCAGAGGGGTAGGATACAGAGACAGGAGGAGGAGAAAGTTTCGGGTTTTTTTCTGATTAGCTTGATACAACTTTTGGTCAGAGTGTTGTGACCCAGACAGGGATGCAACTTTACAATGCAACATGCATGATTCTACCTTCTTTCAATGGCTTGCTCAGGAGCACAGGAAAAATGCTCTCCTTTTGCTTGTTTACAGATTCCAGCTCTTCCCTCACACTGTGGAGCTGTGCTACCAGAACTCCTTGCTGCACACCAGTGAAGAGCTGGCCATGGTTGTGGTGGGACCCCTAACCTTGAACGCAGGGCTGCTTCTCATGGTCCTGATCAGATGGGGCTGTCAGCAGCTGTTTGACTCATTCCCTTCCTTCTTGTCAAAGTTTATCATAGCTATGGGACTATGGACAGTGCTAGACCCCTTGGCAGTGTTTGTAGTGGATTCGTTCCTGGGGGTGAGTCACTTAAAATAACTTGGACATGAAAACTTGACGTAGAAGTTTGTTTTATTCAGTGAATCACTGAAAGATATGAAATTCCACCCCTGGCAGTGGAACATGAAAGTTAAAAAGAAATTAAATAATAATGTTATACATTACCTTTTTATTAACAAAATTCCCATCTAATGGAGTCACTGTGTTTCTGCATAAAATTAAGAGCACTGTACAACCCATATTTGGAGATAAGAAAGTAAATCCACTGCTGGAGTGATTGCATCTGCTTTGAAAAGAATTACTGCAATTTTGGATGTTAATAGAGATGGTTTAATGAGCAATCCTGATTATTAACGCTTCAGATTTTTCTAAGCATCGAAACAGACAAAATGGAAAAAAAAAAATAGAGGTTATCATGCACTTCTCTGACATGCAAGGTAGTTAATATAATTTACTGGCACACCTAAAAAGACTTGTGAGATTGTAAGACAGACATCTTTCAGGAGAGAGTTTCATCATACATGAAAACAGGAGAGCAAAGTTCCCAACTCTGTCTGTGCCTGAGTATGGGCTGTGTAGCCCAGCTCTACTTGGGTGGTTGCAGGCTTTTTTCACATCTGAGACAGTGCACAGTATCCCAGAGCACACATTTAGAATTTGGGTCTCACTGTGTGTGTGACACAGGCTCCTTTCAGTGGCTGCAGGAGCACTGAGAGCTTTCCTGGGGTTGTGGCATTGCTGCTCTTCTGCCCTTGCTGGTCTTTCAAAGCCATCCATGTTTCCCTTACTCACTCCAGATCAGCACTAATCTACAGGTCTTGTTGTGGATCAGGCTTTTCTCAGGTCTCTTGGTTCTTCATCATCTAGCCTGTGCTCTTGATTTTTCACTCTTTACGCATTGTTTTCCATTTCAGTAGTTTTGCAAATTAAAATTGAGCTCAATTCTATTCTTCAAGAATTTAGTTGGAGCTCACTTGAGAAGTAATTGCAGTACTTTAAGCATGTGGCAACATTCTCTAGTTTTCACTTGGGCAGCCTGCATTTATTTATTTATTTTTAAATTTAAAGATGTACAATATGGACAGAATTGAATTTTAATTGTAATTATTTTGATTAAGATTTTTTTTCCCTAAAAGATAAAGGTGTATTCCCTCAATAACCGAGGAAGGAATACTGAGATATTTAACTAGATTTTTTTCTCCCCTCTAATACTGGTGTATTCATAAAAACTGAAAGAGAGGATGAAGTCTGCCTTATCTTTCCCACACTTGCATTGAGAAAATCGTTGCCATTGACTTCAGTGGAATTGTGCTCAGTTCTACACGGACTGGATTACTTATCAATTTCAAATAGCACTTGGTCAGGGGGAAACGTGAGATACAAGTAAAACAGCCCAGTTTTTCATTAAAGTGTTAAAAATGTACACACTTCTCTGTACTTCATATTGAAAATTTGGCAGTCTTACCCACCAAGATTATCTTTGGTAGAAACTCATTTGTTCAAATATTACACAATATACTGTATGTATCCTTTCCAAAATGAAACTATATCTCTTACATGTGTTTTCATTATTGCATTTGTAATTTTTTTTTCTCTTGGCATTCTTTCAGCAGCTATTTCAGATTTGCTTGCCAATCTATTTTAGATCAGGCCTTTTAAAAATATTGTGTTGTGGTAATGTGAGTTATTTCAGTGCTAGAATGTATTTTAGTATTCAAAATGGCCTTAATACTTATGAAAGATGACAGATAGCCCTGGAGACAAAGGTTTCTGTGTTCACTAACTAATGTTTTTTATTGTTAAGGAAAGGCTAGAGAGCAGTTGCATATTTGGGAGGGTTTCAAGTCATAGTCCAAAATGCTGTGTCAAATGTGTTATTTCAGATTTAATTTACTGTCAGCTTGTAGAAGGATGTTCCAGGGATAAGAAACATTCCTATGCAGTTCAAGTTCCAGTTCTGTCAGAGCTTTCCTGGGACCTCGCTCACTTTGTCTGTCTGTGGCTTCCAAAATGCAGAAAATAGTAACACCTCTTTGGCCACATGGATGCCTGTCATTATGAAAAGCAGGGAACACAAAAGGCTCACATGACCACTGCTTGTGGTGGTGTGATAAGTACCTGAGAGAGATGTTGAAAAATGTCATTCAAGCTATTTAAAATGAAGTCATCTTTATTGGATCATGTCTTTGAGGACAACAAAAGGTGTGCAGATTGACAGAATACCTTTGTTAAAAAAAAAAAATAGAAAAATAAAGTTCTCCCACAGCACTTTTGCTTTGCCAGAGAGAATTGCTTGGCTAAGAGAGAAATTTATTCTTATTTGCCATTCAGACTTTTGTCTCTCTGGAGGAATGTCAGGACGTGACTGCTGTGCAGAGGATTTTCCTTGGTAGATATTAGCTTCAGTTAGAAAGCAGTGGCAGCAGGAAATATATATATTTTTTTTTCCAAGAAGAGAAGATGGGACAGGGAGATAGAAGAGAACCAGAGTATTAAATTGTTTTTGTAATAAATATGGATAGATCAGAATTAGTGGCTAGTCTTTTTAGGTCATTACCAATCTCCTGGGACCTTCAATTTCCATGACAGGAACCTAGCAGTGCTGCAAATGGTCAAGAGAGAACAAAAATGTTCTCAAGAACCACAGTCCTTCTATAGCTGGACTTGTTGCTGTCATTCCTTTACAGTGCACATCATTGCAAAGGTAGCCAGAAATGTGCAGAAAGTTTTGACACTTCCCAAGGGTTAATCTAGGCAAGCTGCTTAGAAAGGTGCAGGTTTTTTGAAGCCTAAAGGTCACAGATCCTCTCTGAATGATGGACACTGGATGCTTTGGTGGTGCAGTTTCAAATGTGTCAACACAACCTGATATGAATCTGGCTGTCACTGTGTGACTTTAAAAAAGCAAAAGTGGAGAGAGGAATTTCTTTTAGTTCTGAGCAGTAGAAGACACATGATATGTAGTTGAATTCTTCTAAATTGATCCAGCAGAGGGCAATAATATGTCAATACAGTAGCTAGCTCTTAAGAACTAGATATGAAGAAAAAAAGATAAAAAAGGAAAAGAAATAATTCAATATTACGACTCCTTGGTCATTGTATAAAGGCAAATTTCAGCCTTCTTTCCCTGCCACTTGTCCTGAAATACACAAAGAGATTTCACTTCGAGTATTTTCACTGTGATATGGTTTTTGTTCAATAAACCACCTCTATATGGTAGATTTAGATTGTACTAAAATGAGCCAGAAAATAGTTTATTTCACATGTTGTGCTTAATTTCAAATTCTGTCTAGCAGACTCCTAAGTTTCAGACTGTGTGCCCCACAAATTACATTAAAATCCTAATTGTACAGAGATTCATGTTCTTTTGTCTTTATAGTCTAATCAGGTGTGGCATTTTCTTATGTTGATTTTTTTTCTCCATGACAGCGATTTGGGAACAGTGTAGAGAAACCCATTGCTGATGCTGCAAAACTCTCCTGGGTGTTTCTAAGAGCAGGGGAGTCGGGAGTTCCTGGTGCCTTAATCACCGTGATGCTTTACACCATCCTGTTCATGATCTCATCAACAGTGCTTTACCTGTATTTTTTAAGGTATGTCTCTTAATCTCATTATTCCCTTAGGAGCTTAGGTTGGTGCCTCTTCTCCTGTTAGATAAATTAAGGTGACATCAGAAAAGATGTATCAGGGTCACACCCCCAGAGCTCAGAACAGCAGATAATCAAGGAGGAGTTTGCTTCTGTTTGACTTTTAATGCACTGGAATTGCTGGGCACAGGAAGTCAGAGACAGAGTCTTTTATTTCCTCAACAGGAGCACAATTGGTATCATGATTTTTCATAGATTCTAAGAAGCCTCTGCTTCTTTGGCTTCAGGCAACTGTGCCTGTGAAAGGGCTTAAGCTGTAAAGTGTGTGTACCTTTCATTCAGGTACTTTGGAAGATGTTGTCTTTAGCCTTACAAGATGGGTTTTTGCGAGAAATAGGAAGAGTTTCAGACAGCCACATATGAAATGAAGTGCAAAACCTCTGAATCTGCAGTGGCTTCCAGAACCTTACAGCCTTTTGATACAGGATTTTTGACTTGCTGTGACTGAGTCATCATGACAAGATTTAACCCAGATAATGTTTTCATGACGTTAGCCCATTTTCTAAACTCTGTTCCTCATGAAATTTGTCCATCTACCTTTCTTGCCAGCTTTCTAGTAGACACCATTAGCTGTGCAGTCAATAGGGACAGGTGTGGGACATTGAAAATTAATTAGATAAATTGTCTAATATATTGAATGAAAGAGAGTATGTTTTTTCCTCAGCTGAGTTGTTTATAATGCAGTAGGAATTTTGTGCTGGCCCTCGATTCACCCAGTGATGAATATTGGCAAGCACCCATAAAAAGCCACATGCAAAGGCAAGATGCAGGCAGGCAGGTGTAAGAAGAGAAAAGCTCAGCATACACCCTCCACCTGACTGTATCATCCCTCAGTCACCCTTCCACAAACTCTGCTGCAGCAGGCAGAAAAAGATAAATGGCAATCTAAATTTCTGCAAAGTATTTCAGAGCTCCTACATTCCTGGGAGCTGTACACAACTCCAATGTACTGGTAGTCTAGTTAATTAGTTTTTGAGACGTTAATGCCTTCTTAATCATTGACTTAATAGTTTTGAATAGCTTCATAAGTTTTAGCTGTTGTCGTTTATTACTCAGGAAAATTAATTTAAATTAAAACATTTGTAAGGCAGGTTTTTATGAGAATATTACCAACAACTTCATTGTCTGGGGAACAGGTGCAAGATCATCAAAGGTATCTTTCCTTCTGGATCAATTTTCCTGTAATGTTTTCCAATAAAGGGGTGGGGGAATAATGTTACTTGGGGGAAAAAAAGTTGTCTTACCACGACACATTTTAAAAATGATTCATAGCAAAATACAAAAGCAAAGGGAAGATAACAAAATCTGTTACAGTGCATAAGGTCTTTGAAGTTCTTTGCTTGATAACAAAAGGAAACATTTTGAATACTGGAGTCAGTGAGGAGTAAAGCTGTATAATGATACAATCTGCAATTCTATCAACTTTCTCTTCCTTGAACGTCTACAGCCATGGGAAACTCGGACATAGATAGGACTCTTGAGCAGCACACTGTCAGCCCAATAATGATTGGATTAAAACCTTTTAGAATGTTTTTAAGGACAACATCTCTGCATTTCTTACCACTGTTTCCTCAATATTGGCATAACAGCATTTGTTTTCAAGAGAGAATAGTATTGCTGCCAAGCCAGTAGCATCCCTTTGTGTGAATATTTCTCAAATGCCATATCTCAAATATATTCAAGTGGAATGTTGCTCAGCACGGAAAACATATATTGTCAAATAAGAATCCACCACATTTTTCTCTTGTAAAGTAAACCAATATAAATATTGAGGGGTATGTTCTGCATCTTAAGACTCCAATCCACGGGAGACTTTGGCTGTTGGATGGAGGAGGTGGTGCTGTTTGTTGGAATTGCTCAGCAGTTTGCCATTAAACTGAAGTATTTGACAGTGTGTAAAAGAAGGGATAAGAACACTGAACCCACAGGGCCACCAATGCAAGCAGGGAAAGTGTGTTTCTGCCCCAGCTGGAAAGCTTCATGGCAGCACTGGTGAGCAGCCAGGAAGATAATGAAATAATGGGCAGGGATTAAATTGCAGTAGACATCTATTTGTGTCTTTATAAACCAAAATGTATCAATAAATCTGGTTACCCTTGCATGTCTTGGGAGTCTCTAGTACGACAACCGTGGAGAGATATTCTAATTGCTATTTGGAACAATGAAGACTAGACACTAGAAACAGACAGGAGTGTGTTGGTGAAATGTTTTCTGCACTGTGAGAAAATACAGACCTGTCTGAACAAAAAGTGTCTGGTGGAAAGCATCTGAATTTCCTGGTTTTGAAGCATTTTTCAGGGAAAAGCTTCAAAAATCTACTTTTTTCATTGTTAACAGCAAAATTTGTTTTTGTATTTTCAATGGTGATTTTCCAAAAAAGGATGAGAAAGGCTCATGCTAAGATGTAATAAATTGTTTTAAACCACTAAAACTACTTTTTAAATTTAGCTTTGGTGTAGTTCTTTGTAAAGCGCATTTTAAAATCAGATTCTGGGTAGGAAATAATTTCAGTGTTTTCTGCTCTTTCTGATAGGTGAATAAATGAACTTATATAGAGTATTATACTGGTTCTCATATGTCTAGAAAACATAATCTGTGGGTTTTTTTTTTTTATTGTATTAGCAATAAAAATAACTACTCTTATGCTTAGAACAAGGTATGTTAAAGTATAAGAAGTGTTTTATTAGTTTTCGTGCCAAAGAAAAGAAATTAAAGCAGGTAACAGAAGCAGGCTGAGTATTTCTGGACAAAAGGAACAAAGCTTGAAAGACAGGCTTCATGATTCTTAATTAATTCAAAGTTAATTATATTGTTTATAACCCTGTGCTTAAAATCTTCATATAGAAAATGTTTATGGCAGCAAATAGACAGTAATTTAACTGCATTAAATTTTACTTAATTTGAAATAAGAATGTTGCATTAAGTGAGCTTAAATAAATGGCAAGGTCTTTCTCTTGTTTAGCAAGACAAGTGGCAAACCATTTAAATTGCTGACCTGGAATGTCAAACACAAACACAATGGAATGATATTGCTTCAGCATGTACAGGAGGTCAGAAAGTCCACCAGCTTAATTGCTAGTATTGCAACCAAGCACAAGATAATTCTAAATTATGAGTCAATTCTTGCAAAAATATATCTATTGAGTTGAAAGAACATCTGATGTAGATCCAGAGATGAAGAGAAAATCTTATTCTTTAAATATACCATGGAGTATGGTAAATTAATACATAAAGGGTTCTAGTTATTTATAAAAAGAAGCTCTTCTGTTGTGTGTTTTATGGTTCTTTATTATCCTACTCTGCTTTAGCACTAATTTGCATTTCACACTTTAGAGTATTTTCTATTATTTCTGGATAGCCAGTTTGTTTATATTCCCAGACTACCTACATCTTGATTAGATGATCTTCCACCTGCTCTCTCCTTTTGATAAGAGAATCCCAAAATGACATCTTGCAAACTATAGCAAATTTAGGGCTGCAGCTTCAAAAAGGAATGTTTCAAATAAGAAGGATGGGGGAAAAAGTACAGAGAGAACCTTTGCAGCAAAGCCTGAGATATAAATTCCTAATCTGATGTTGAGTCAGGCTGCCAGATTTTGGGATCAGAATCGCTACTTCATCACAGAAGCTCTTGGATATGGTGCTTGACCCTAAGGTGCACATTCCCCTTTGAAGGGAGAGCTAAAGCTCCTCCCGAGATCAAGTTGAAAAATTGTCTGTGGGTGCATCTCCTTATTTCTGTTCCATGTTAAATCTCAGTTGTGGGCAAAATTGTACCGAGCAACTTACTGAGTGGGCTGCTCTGCACTTTCTGTGAGCACTGTAGGGTGTGATGCAGAGCTGGTGTAAATGAGGATTTCACTCTGGTTTAGCTGAACAACCTCCTGCCTTTCCCAGGCACACATTGCTCACCACACACAGGCCAATACCAGACCCAAGGGTAGGGACAAGAGCTGTCACTGGTGCTGCTGTACGTGAGAAGGGTGAGAGTTCAGAGGGTCTAAGGAGTTATGCCTGTGCTTCATCTCCCACCTGCCTAGAAATGAAGGACCTAAACAGCCCCACACAAATCCAGGCACATTATTGGTTGCAGTGCCACAGCAATCCATGCACTTCTCATGATTACACAGCCCGTCTCTGGAAGGGATGAAAGTATTGAAAGTGGCACCAAGAAAGAGCTGAATTTGAGTAAAGTACTGTCTTTGGAAAAGATACAAAAGAAAACACCTCGGTTCAGTATCCAAAACTTAGATTTTTTGATTTCTACTTTCTGAACCCCTGTTTTTAGAATAGAAATAGAACGAGAGATTAATTGAAGAGGATCCATTTGAATGAAACAGCAGTATTGTGTTGTTTTAAAGTTCATTTTAGGCCAAAAATGTGACACAAGGCTTTTCCAAAAGCCCTACAATATTTCTTGGTTTCACCTACATCAAGAAATGCCACACAGCAAGCCTTTCTTGTGGTAGAAAATTTTACTGTGTAGTGCTCAGTCAATTCCTTACCACAGAGCAGAAATGTCATAGAAAAACAAAGCCAACAAATGAAATGAACTTTTCTAGCATCAAGAGAAGTTTAGATTGTATAGGCTTCAGGCTTGGGCTTGGAAAAAAGGGTGAGTGGTTCCCTTCTATATGATGTGGTTTGCCCATTATTGAACCCTGGCACAGCAGGACTTCCCTTCATGTCTAATAGTGCTACTGGAACTAGTTACCCAGCCCAGTGCTAAGGACAGACATTAGACATTTCTGAAGGGGAGGAAGATCAGGATCTTTTTGGGAATTCAATATCTTTAAATAATTAAATTAAATTGCTGCTTACATTTATGTGGTTTGATTCAGGTTCTGTAAATTCTCCAGAAGGCTGGGGAGGGCTGTGTGTTGGAGAACTTGTGGGAAAGAAGCTTCTTACTCATGGGCAGAGACCATGGTCATGAAGGGAATACCAAACCATAAGTCTACAAAAGAATTATTTTTTTCTTTCTTTTTTTTTTTTTTTTTTTTTTTTTTTCATTAAGAGTCTTTTCAAACATGAACAAAAATGTGATTTCTATCCTTAGGCTCCACAGCGAAGGTTGGCTGTTGGATGTACTTCGACGTATTCATGGTGAGGAAGGCACATTCTTTGTTCCACTGGACTTGGAGATTTCCAGTCAGGAGCTGAGCTACATTATGAAGAGGGCTGAGCAGTGGAGAGGAATCAATGGTGAAAGACGGATGGTGAGTGATCAGCAGAGTTTCCAAGAAGAGTCTGTGGTCCAAATGAATGCTTTGAATTTCTTAGTGTTATTTAAGAGGCTCTAGATATTAGAAAATTATTCTTAGGGTGCTTCATTGAATGGGGAAGCTAAGAAGCAGCATGTTCAGGAGAATTTTGTGACATTGCATGTGCATTGCCTGAACATCCTCAGGGGTTACAATCTGCTTAGTAACCAAAGGCTTAGAGGCATCACTGATGTCAAAAATTATCTGTACCATCTGATGGTTCTTGACTGGGTTTTAGAGACTTACTACTGATTTAAATGTCAGTATCAGCCCAGATAATTTCTCAGCCAGTTCAGCAAACTGGATTTCCATGAGTAAGTAGAATTCATTCCTTAGGAGGGCACAGGTGAGGCTGCCCTGAGAAAGGGGTGTGAGTTTGATCAGTCAGATATGAGAGCCATGCTCTTCTCCCTGGCCCTTTTTTTCCAGGATTGCCCAGAAGAATGGGCTAAGTTGGAAAAAGGCAGGAAAGGTACTCTACTTCCATTATCAAAATAATTCCTCTTTCTTTTCCATTGAGCCCCTAGCCTCTAGTCCCCATATTAAGCTGTGGTGTATAGGAGATACATTCTGTGTTTGCAAAGGGTCCAGGGGTGGGGGCATCATGCACAGATGAGGCTTCTGGTCATAATTCCTTTCAGAGAATTGAAAATAGAAGAAGTGATGTGGTCAATATTCTCTGAGGGACATTGTCTTCCTTCTGGGAAGGACTTATTCTTCCTTGCTTTCTAGCTTTGCATCAGTGTTATTAATTCCCATAGGACTAATTTACAAACCAGCTCTTGGACAACTGGTAAAGTGCTCATCACTTTGATTTATGCATCTATGAATGCCTCTGTGTACAATGCCTTGTTTGGTGACTCCTGCTTCAATGTAGAAAAGAACAGATTCCTGATAGGAAGGAAATTGGTCCTCTTAAGCATGTATGAGTGGTTTTGTTTTTCTTTTCTAACCCTCTGGAACAAGGGACTTAAGATTAGGGTCTGCAGGTTTTTCAAATCTCTATAACTACCTCTGAAAGATCAGCAGTTTATATAAATATATAGCCTCAGTTGTCACTGTTATAAACATCTGCCACAGCTGTAATTATTTTCCACTTTTTTTTCCCCCTGTGATGACAGTTTGGACCCTGAAAGGAAAAACTGAATGAAAAAGCAGATACTCAGTAGGCTTAATTTTTGTGGGAAAGTGTAGAGCACCACATGGCATTTCAGGAGAGGGGAGGGAAAAGTTTTGAAAGAGTGAATGTGCTTCCACAGCCACCTGCTTATTTTCCCACTTTTTGTACAGATAGAACTTATTTTGGTTTTCCAAATGAGTAAAATAACTTTTTTTTTTTTTTTTTCACTTCAAAACTTTCTGCAGTAAGTTAAAGTAAAACCACTGACAATTCATTTCTATTATCTTTTTTACAAAGATAATAAGTAAGGTCAAACAAAGAGTACATGTAGTGGACCTCATTTTACATGCCAGGACCAGCAATGGCAATTGGAAAAAGTGGCAGATAAGGAAAACAACTACATTTCTATTTTGAGTACTGAATAAATTTCTAATGATATTTCCAGCATTTCATTTCTTGCAGCAGAACAGGAAGTGCTAAATAAGGTGGAAAAAAAAAAAAAAAAGAAAAACAAAAAAAAAAGAAGGGTGGGAAGAAAAGAAGGAAGTGTGGGAGCTAAAGACAAATAGAAAAGAATGGAAAGAAAAATTACTTCTCTATATACAAATAGTCTGTACCTGAATGGAGGTAACCTGAGTGGGCTGTCCACTGCTACAATAAGATATACTTCAAGGGACAGAACACTGAAAGACATGACCCATAGCTATAGACAAGCGTAAGTGCCTAGTTTTTCTCCCAGTTTGAAGCCTAGCATGCATTAAAGGCCACTCTGAACTGTGAAACCTTAGTCTGAGATCCTTTAAAATGGACCCAGCCTCAGCTGGACCCAGCACCTCAGAGGGTGCAGTCAGAATAGAGGGAAGGTTCCCAAATTCAATCCTGAATTATTGGCACAAAATACAAATACTGTGAAAAAAGAAGCAATCTTCAAAAAAACCAAAATCTTCCTTTTTTTTTTTTTCCTGTACTATTTTGATGAAAAAGGGAAACATCAAAAGAAATGTTGCTAGCTCTTTGGCAAATCTAATTCTGTAATAAAAACTTGCCCCATTCTAGAAATATGTTCTGCACATGGAACATCTCCCTGCAAGACTGGGAGCTGTATTTGCAGGTCTTTTTGTGCTCCTAGGCATTGCAGATACTTAAAGACCCTTTTCTCTGCCACAGATTTGCATAAGGTATTTATCTTGTCCCTTTCTTTTTGTATGTCTAATTGTACTAAGTAATCAGTATGGAAGACACATCACTAGGTCTTATTGCGTGCATTATTAATGTGTTAATTTTTAAATAAAATACGAAATTAACTGTGAACAATTTTTATAAAGGGAAGCATGAGACTGCCATATCTTACATCATTCCGTATAAAAAATATATTTTAAATGGAGGTCATTCAAGTAAATAGTCAGTCAAACCTTCTGGAAAAAATAGGCCTACATTTTTGCAATATTTTCTTGCTATTAACCATGTGCTTCTCATTTTTATTCGCTGGATTAAAAATTGCCCCATAAATGGGTATTTTATAATATGCTTAATTTCCTTTTATTAAATTGATAAATGCAGCAGCAGAGGACACATTTACAATATGATGAGAATTTAAGGTTATTGCATTTTATAATTTTTATATTGTTCAGAGCAGTGATTTGTCATTTGTGGAATGACATCCATGCCATCATTTCAAAGTATTTTCAGCCTTTCTTTTGATAGGAAAAAGGTCACTTTCTGTAGACCAGGAAGACATCAGTCTATTAAACTAATTTGCCTACATGCAAATTTTGTCATTTTTACCTCATTAACTATTTATCATAGAGTAAAAAAATATATATATTCATGAAGGGGCAGCTAACAGCCTGATGGAGCTGGAACTAATATTTTGCAACTCTAATGATTTTTTGCATCCTTAATTAGATAGCATAAGGTTGATATGATTAGGTCAGGATGTAGTGTTTTTCATTAAAATACATTTTAGAAGCTGTATTCATAATCTGCCCTTGCAATTAAATAATGAGCCTATGAGTTTAATATTATCGACCCAATTATTATCCCACGGAAAAGTATACCTTTAATAAATTTGTGCCGTAGGACCTTCATTAGCAACAAAACGAATTATATTTCCAGGTACACAGATTACACGGCCACAATCACGTTTATGTAGTGGTTTGGAAGGCAGTGTGCAGGGAGAGCCACTGTAGCCCTGCACCTTACAGAAAGGCCCTTGATTATTCTGGAAGAAGACATTTACAACGCCCTTAACGAGGAAAGCTGCAAAGAGGTAAAAATGACACCTACAGGGGCAGGCAGAAACATTTCTAGAAACAAAGGTGTGCTGGAGCAGTGCTGAGCCCCCATTCCTCCATTCCTGTTACAAACATGGAGGCAGAGCTGAATATTTGCTGATCTTTTATTAGAGGCACTCACGTGTTAAATGTGTGCCAGATTCCAGAATCGGTAAAATCAGGACTGGTGGCAGACTGGAATATTTTAATCTGCTATTGTTAGCAGATCAGTGATGAGGTCAGGACCCTGGATTTTTGCTGAGATTTTTCCTTTTTTTTTTTTTTTCTAGAACTGATAAAAGTGACAATGTCTTTCTGTCCTCACTGAGTAATCACCTTTCCAATGCTAAGTAATAGTTTAGAGCCAAAGTATGAGGTGGGTTTTCTTTTGTCTAAACAAACAAGAATAAAAAAAACAAAACAAAAAAAACCCCAAAAAACAAAAAACAAACAAACAAACAAAACCCAAAAAACAAAACAAACAAAAACAACCCAAAAAAACAAAAACAAAAACAAAAAAATCCCCCCAAAAGGCAGGGGAAGCATTTCTAGTAAAAACAGGTGACCAGAGAGGGTCTTTTAAGTGGGATCTGTTATGACTGGATTGGTTGTTAGGTGAGAGTCAGTTTGGTCATGTCTAAAGCCTCTGAACTGTTTATCAGGTTAATTGCTATTATCAGGAGTAAAATGAAATAAATATGGCCCTTAGGTATTTTTAATGGACTTAGCCCTCAAAGCACCACACCTGCTTGCAGCTGGACTTTTTATGTAGTGATATTAACAATAAGAAAAGTTGTGCAAGTAGTAAGCTAAAACAAAACTGTTTGCATACCAAACATAGGCCCAAAATATTGGCACATGAGGAGGTTTTCTGGAAAAAAAAAAAAACACAAGGTCTGTAGGCAAGAAGATAATGTGAAACCTACACTTGAAATAAAGCCTGATGCACTGCAAAATTATTTTAATGAGACTAGGGCTAATTTTCTAATTTTAAAATGATATTATAGCAAACCATAAAAAATTACCCGGCAGTAGATTTTTGAAAGGAAAATATATTTGTAATTATCTTGAACACACAAGATTACTTCAGGGCCTATTATCGACACAATTTTTGGTACCACTTTACACTAATTTGCATTTATTACTCTCAGGCCAACTATTAATATGTTAATAAATAAGTCATTAATACTTGTTATTTAATTGCTATCTATTTATTCCTGTTCAATAATGCATTAATTACTTGTGAATAGTTGAGGGCAAAATCCTGCCCTTGCTTGTGGAATCAGCACTGGCAGGAGAGGAAACTGATGTTGGAATTGGCAGCATTGCAAGGGCTGCTGGAAAGCAAGTCTTTTAACTCATTTAGCACAAGGGGGTTAACTTTTGATTTTGTCTTAGAGGAGGCTTCATGAGCCTCCAGTTTGTGCTGCAGCAAAGCTGCTGGACCACAGGTGGAAGCTGATGAAGGCAGGTGCTACCACACCTGAGATTGCTGCAATTTGTCTCTTCTTATGGTCCTGGTCCTACTCCAACACTGGAATTTGGAGCTTGCTTGCACATAGAGGATGATGGATAAAGGGAAATGAAGTCATCTGAAAGCCAGCTCTAGACTGAGGAATGGGTGGCACACAGTGTGTAGTGAGAAATGGAAATAGGTACATTGCTTTCTTGCTGTTGGATATTGGAAAGAGAAAAAGTAGAATCCCCAGCCATGCTCTAATTCAAAATCCCAGATTGAGGCTCTCCACATCCCTTTGTGAAAGTTGACTGTAGTGTAGATCAAAAAAGGCTGAAAAATATACTGACATCACAGTTGGTATATTTTGTGTTTGAAGGTTTAACACTATTCTGAGCGTGATTTCTTGCCTCTTTTTGTTGAAAAAAATGGTGAAACCAGGTCAAATTTTGAACAAGAACACCAGCTTTTTTCTGTGAATCTAATAGATCAGATCATCTTAAATTTTATGTTTTTGGAGCTGTAGAGTGAATTTTCCCCATGGACACAAACAGAAATTTTACTGCTGCCTTTCTCAAATTTCTTATTTAGCTACCATTAATCGGCAAATGGAGGCAGGCAAACATGTTGAGAAAGCAAAAGTATGCAAAATGTAAATTTATTTTTTACTCATTCACTCTTCTGTTCGCAGACTTTTTCTGACTTTAAGGTATACCTTATAAACAAATACCTCATGTACACTGTATCATATTTTTAAGAAATAATAAATGGCTGACATCACTCAAGTTGCTGCTTATAAGGTCTTATGATTTTGATCTGTGGTGTCCTTTCCCTAAACTAGTTTCAGTGATCTTTTAGAAATCTTGTGTTTTGCAAGTTTACAATTTAATTTCTTTTTCCTAACCTTAAAACAAATTGCAAAAATCTTTGGTGCTGGTCACTGGAACTCTCAGTACAATGTCTCCTGAAATTTAGATTGTATGAAGAATCAAAACTTGTATGCTGCATAGCATAGGAGGTTAGAAAGCAGTAGCAAAGCTGACTGTGAGCCTATCTAGAAAAATTATCAGTAACATAGAATTTAATTCCTCACATGCCACTATAAATAAATCACTGTGTTGGTCTGCAGTAATGCACAATTGTTTCAGCCAGTACAAGCAAACTACCCTGCTAGTCCAGAACAATTTAGCTCAGCATGTTAAGGTGACATGTAATCACCTATCTGCTACAGAAACTGTAGGAGGAGAACCTCCACCCCTTGCAGGCAACAGCAAAACTGGCACTGACTTTGTAAGGGCCAGAATTTCCATCTATCTGTGTAAGCAAAAGGGAGGGGAGGAAACAGGGCCATGTCTCACTGAACTTCTTCATGATCTGTGTGTATAAGGTCAGATTCTCATCTGGGATAAATTCTTGAAGGCAGAGTCTGTATTTTTTTTTTTTAAGATTAAATAGAGATTGAAAATTAGAGATGAGCAGAGGGAAGGCTCAGCCCAGTAATGGGATGTTACAGAAAACAGAGCAAAATGAGGGTAGCACTCTGTTGCCTCTTTAAACTAAAATTATTTCTATATGAACAGACAAGGCCTTGAACTGTGTAGGATTAAATTTGCCATGTGGTTCTGAAACACTTTGTTTTTTATTCCTGTAGAGTATTTAGTCCACAGGGAGTGGTGGGTGAAAAGAAGAAAGGGGGGGAAATGTGGATGTTTGGAGGCATCTGGAATAGCCAAATATGCTGACCATACCCAGGCATGCCATTAAACCTCACAACTGTGATTAGTAATTCAGAAAGTGTGCAAGTGCAAGCTGTGGAAAACAAGGTAATGCAGTCTAGGTAAAGGAAAACTTTCTTTTGCCTGTGTGGGTAGGTCTAACGAGTGGAACTGCTTAAACAGATGTGCACACAAAAAGGGGCCTTGCAATAAATTATAACAATGGTAGAATGGATATAATCAACAAGTAAACTAATGGAAAGAGCATTAGAAATTAAGCTGGTAGAGTAACACTGCACAGGACTCGCTTGATTCCTGTTGCATCCCATCTTAAAGAGAAAAAGTAACCGAAAAAAGGGAGAAAACAGGGTTTAAAACCACCACATCTATGCAAGTTTCTCTGAAAGGTGCATGACAATAAGTTAATAGAATAAAAAGAGATAAAAAGAAAAGCAAACTATACAAGCTATGTGGATGCAAGTACTATGAGCTACTTACATTATTTATTTATTTGGTTGGCATATTCATGGTAAGTCTATAAATTGAAAAAAAAATTTCCATGGAATTTACTTAGAGAGATAGTAAACACTATTTTGTGTTTTGGAAACATGTATTTTATTTCCCCTTTCAATATGTATTTAGTTTCCTTTTTAATGAGAACTGTTTTATTCAAGCTTCCTTTACTATCCCCATTATATGCACAATATATTATTTCCAGAGTAAATGGTAATAAATCATTTTAATCCCATAATCAATAAATTAATTATATAAAGGCTTTAGTGAAGATGGACCAAACTAATAGTCTGCTGACATCCTTCTGATTATACACTGGCAGAAAGGTGCTAATTTCTCTAATACTTCAGCAGACATCCAAACTGTTTTGTCAGAGATGTTGGACAGTGATGAAGGAGGAGTACACTTAACTGTAATTTTTGTAGTAATTCATGGGAAGCCTCATTGACATGTGCTAATGGCACTTGATTGCCCTCAAGATGTTTTCACAACAGAACTCTGCAAGTGCCACATCAAGGTTTGCTCAGTCAAATAGTTTTTTCTCCTTGCATCTAGATAATTTGTGACCACAGGCAAACTTTTGAGAATCCAAGGTGGTTTGCAACACTCTGTTGGGGTGAATCTGTCATCAGCTGGCTGGTTCAGATTGGTGCACTAATGAAGAGCAAGCTCTTTGGGCTTTTTGTCATTTCTCTGCAAGCAATCCATTTTGTTTCTCCTCAGTGGCAGGGTATGTTATACATCTCATCCTGTATAATCTGACTTACATTATAATTTGATTCATACACAGCCTTTCCACAGAGATTAATTAGCATCAGGCTTGAAGTTTGCAAGTGAAAATATGATAATTAGTTTTCTTGGAACGTTAACATTTCAACACTTCAGGTTCTCTCCGTCTTTGTCTTCAATGAAGCTGCAGTAAACGAGCACTATTTCTCTTCTAAATCAGACTCTTGTGAGGTTTGAAATACAGACATTTTCATCAAGCTGGATAATTTCCATAGAAAATTTACTAGCTCATGAAATATTGCAGGAGTAATTCATACAATGACTCCCTCCTCCCCTTGGTAGGTTGAAGTATGATGTGAGCAGTTCTGAAAACCCCCAGGACAGTCACTTATTTAACAGCGATGATTCCTACTCTTTGTAACAAAAATCAGCTGACTCTTCATGTTTTGCACAAAACAGAATTAGCCAGTGGGTCTCTCATATGGTTGTCAGGTAGTGCTGTAAACAAGGTTACATCAGTTCTGTAAACAAGGTTACATCAGTTCTGTAAACAAGGTTAATCCCTGCATTTGTTTGTTCTTTGGAGTTTTTAATACAGGTAATTCATTTGACATATGCAACATCTCAGGAACAGTAACTTAGCAGAATTCTGAAAAAATTTAGCAATGTATATGAATAATGAGAACATTCAATGTTACAATAGTGAACTAAAATGTTTTATGAAATATCAACCCTAATGATTTAAAGACATAATGTAATCGCTAACATATGGAGCCTAAGAAGGAACTCACATTATGGAAAAGTGTTTTTGTCCATTATGGGTGTGTGTAGCTGTTTAAAAACTAGTATTTGTTTTATAATTTCTGATTTATACTCCTCAGTGTTAAACAAATTTCCTTTTTTCCAAGGATATGGTTTTAAAAGATCTGTCTTCTCTAATTGCTAAATTATCTCTTTAAGTTGTAATTCAACTTATTACAACTCTGGCATCAGACATCCTCTGATCTTAGGCAGGGTACTCTTGATGCTCATTGATTTAGTCAGGTTAGGGATGAGTGAAACTCTTAACCAAGGTAGAATCTAAATTACCATGTGATTGTGAGGTTGCATATGCAAAAGCATGAAGCTCATGTGTCAATTGTGTATGTCACTGCAAGAATGGTTTTGCACATCAGGCTCTTTATTTCTTCTTTTAAAGGAAATTAAATTTACTACCACTTTGTCACACATAAGGCTGCTGACAAAGACTTTAGATGCATTAGAGAACACTTAAAAATGCTACAAAACTGAAGCCTTAGTAGCTTGCTTTGTAGCAATGACCTTTAAATATTCTGGGAACTAATGGTATTTAAATGTAAAATTCCACACACTGATAGCAGAGGCTACTGAAGACACTTGCACAGGGCAGAGTGAAATCTCTTTGCCCACTGAATGGGGCTGGTGGCATATAGAAAGCCCTGGCCTGGCTGTGTATAACAGTTCAGGAGACTTAGTGAGATGGCTGAGGTTTTGCCTATGCAGTGAGTTTTGCAAAAATACACACTTTAGCTCAAGCCCAAGCAGGTCCATTCTGTTTTCTGTCATTACCTGAGCTCCTAAGGCAAAGTAAATTGTGCCTGAGCCTTCAGGTGAGCTCTGTCATAGCTAAAACCCAGTTCAGGCAGAATGTAGGTCATCAGGCTCAGTGAGGACACCTGTCCTTCCTGCTGTAGATATGCTAAAACCTGTGGTCTCAGTGGGCTACAAATCCCAGCCTGTGGATCTGAAGTAGCTGCCCTTGGAAGCTTAGAAAGAGGGGATGGATTATCCTTCCTCTGCTAAAGCCTGAAAGCAGCGTCCAGAGTTTATATGCTGAAGTTTCCTGAAGGGGTCACGATTTTCACCCTGGCATGTTTGTCAGGGCAGAAATGTGCTCTCACCGTGCTTCCATCTACATCATTTTTCCTATCTTAGCAATAATCAGGGCATCTAAACCAACAGTAATTTCCTGGGTCTGTCTGAAACCTGGTGTGAGCGTCTCTGAGGCCAGCCAGCGAGACTTTGTTGTTGAACAGAGCCTTGTTTTCTCCTGATCGACAAAGGGGGAGAGGAAGACATGCCCCAGGGAGGTGAGGTTGTAAGGAATTCCTTCCAACAACAAAAAAGAGAAGGAGGCAAATTGACTGTTTTATTAGGAACATGATCTGCAGTGTTTTTCATCTGGAGAGGGGATTGTTGCATGCTGATGAATAACGGGTATCGTATCACAAGAGTGCTAAAATGCCCCTGAGCAAGTTTGTTCCTTCAGCTCTCCTTCAGCAGCTCCTGCTATCCCAGCCACTGACCTGTGAAATGTGGTCGCGTGCTCTGGATTTTTTCCTCTATTTTGAGAGCTGTTCTTTTCATCTTGCAAAATATTAGGCTAAACAGTTAAATGGGAGTTGCATTTGCAAGGGTTTGTGTATTAATATTAATGGAAAATCTGACAGGTCGGGTGGCGAGAGAGGAATAATCATGCCATTCAGGTGGCATGTGAGTACAGCAGGTTATATGGATTTATTGTTTTGAAACTTAGTTTAGTCAAAAACAGAATGGCCTTTTAAAAATCCACGTTTTTGGAACAAAATACTGCAGTTCTAGAGAGGAATTTCTAGAAATGATCAAGGGAAAAGGTTGGCAGCTTCTAACTTTGGCATGCTCTGACCAAGATGGAGACAAACTTTGAGCCTCACAACACCTCGATCGAAATGGGCGCTGTTCAGACAATCTACTTTCCACGTGGATCCTAGGGCAATCCTAGGGAATCCTCTCCTGTTGGCTCTGAATACCTCTCACTGTCCCTGACATAAGGCTTTGGGTTCACCTCAACAGTTCTTCTGAGGTGTTTATATCCTCAGCTGAATGGGTGTAGGGACTTACTTGCACATCAGGCTCACTAAAGTATATAATTTACCCAGTGACACCAGGATCAGCATACTGATGTAACATTTCAGTGCTATCATCAGGCACTAAGACTGAATTCCTGTTTCCCCAGAATGAGAGTGGAAAAGGGAAAGGGCAAAGCTAGGCAGTGCCTTAGGGAGCTATGCTCCTCCTGCACCTCGTCTGGGCTGCAGCAGTGGGAGCAGCTCATCTGGTTTTGCAGGTCATTTGTCTGGCTAGAGTAACCATGAAAGGTTATTTAAAAATAGGGAAATTGCACCTGGTCATTTAAAACATTTCAGAAGGGGTTGTTGCTCCTGTCAGATGAACGGCCATTGAAATTGGCACGCTGGCCATGACATGAGTAATTCTTCAATGAATCAGTCTTTTTGCATAGAAAATTATCCCATCAGAAACACTCTGAGTAGTGCTAGCCTGCAGGCTTGAAGCTTAAGCTCAGTCACGGCATAAAAACCTCCCCAGCCTTGTTTTCTTTTGCAGCTGAGATTACCCATTTAGAACTCGTAATTTAGACTTTTCTAAGATAAACCCCCTTTTGTATTAATGAGTCTTGCCTGAGAGAGTAAGACTGCCAACTGCATCCTTACTTCACTAGTTCACAAAGAAGGATGCTTTTTTTAGCCTTATGAAACACACTCGGGCTCTGCATTGCCATTTCACAAGTGGGAAATAATGCAGTAAAGGCAGCAGGCTGGTTTCTGTCTCTTTCAAAGTCAATATAGGCAGAGAAAAAAACATGCACGATAGTGCCTTGTTAAGCTTTTTAGGATTATTCTTCTCTTTACCTTGATTGTTTCCTCTTTGCTGAAGTCTGATGGGCTTCAAATAAACTGAGGGCTTGTGAACCTGGGAACCTAAGCCCTCCTGCTGCTGGGGAAAGGTTTATAGACTAGTTCCTTTCATTATCGCTTTATAAATGGCATTGTTTGAAGCAGCGTGTACTGCAGCTTGAGCAACAACTTGGAGGATGTTAGTTAATTTGCTGTTTGCTAACTAGTGTCTTTTGAAGTGGTTTTTGTGGGGTTCAGGTAATTGTTAGTGTTTGGGACAGATGGGAAATATTTTATCGGCAAAAGTTATCCCACCTCATGCTTAAGTCTGGGCAGCACCTGTTGGATGTCTGCAGGCCTTCAGGGATGGGTAGGTAGGTGTGACACTGACATAAGCCCTGCATATTTCACCAGGCCCTTGCACAGGATGAGGGGGCCAGAACCCCCATCAGCATGCAGGAGACCCCTGTGGATCACTCCTCCCTTCAGACAGCAGTGCCAGGATTGGAGCAAAGTATTTGGATGCAGCGTGGTTCAGCCTCAATGCCCTCCTGGATGGGGTGATCTTCTATTGTTTGACATCATCAGGGTCCCCCATTTCAGAATATCTGAGTCTGTGGTGTCCACAGCACCACATTGCTTGCCCCAGTGACAGAGAAAATGATCTTTGGAATGGGAAAAGATCTGGGATGTCTGACTTTAAGCGTGCCTTCTCAAAAGCCCTGCTCTTTCTGTCATAGCCCCATCCATTCTTGCTTTCTTCCTCTCCAAACTTCACAGAACCATAGAATCAAAGCATATGCTGATTTGGAAGTAACCCACAAGGACCATTGAGTCCAATTCCTGACCCTGCACAGAGCAACCCCAAGAGTCACACTGTGTGCCCAAGAGCACTGTCCAAAATCTTCAACTCTACCAGGCATGGTGCTGTGATCACTGCCCTGGGGAGCCTGTTCCAGTGCCCAACCACCCTCTGTGTGAAGAACCTTTTTCTAATATCCAAACTAAACTTCTCCTGACACAACTTCAGGCCATTCCTTCAGGTCCTGTAACTGATCACCAGAGAGAAGAGATCAGTGCCTGCCCCTCCTCTTCCCCTCAGAAGGAAACTGTAGACCACAATGGGTTCTTCACTCAGTCTTGTCTAGGCTGAACAGACCAAGTGACCTCAGCCACCCCCTCATATGGCTTTCCCTCAAGACTCTTCATCATCTTCCTCACCCTCCTTTGGATGCTCTTTAAGAGCCTAATATCCTTCTTTTATTGCAGCATCCCTTGGTCCCCCACCTCTGAGACAAGAAAGGGCCAGGGTAACCTTTTTGTCCTGTACCTGAACAAGTGAATCCTGACCACTGTGTTGGTGCCAGCTCAGCATGGGTGTGCAGAGGAGGGCAATTTTAGGGCAATTCTTCAAAGAGAGTAGGTGTGCAAATATCTGAAGGGTGTTGAGCACCCACAGTGGCACAGGCATATACTGCTCATCAGAAAATCCCTGCAAGTTTTTGTGATGTCTTTAAACTGACCAGATGTCCTGCCAGAAGGTGCTATAGCCTGCATGGGGAGAGCAGAAACCTGTTGCAGAGATTCCTAGCAGGTCGAAATGGCCCCTTTTCATCACTTTTCACCACTTTTCATCTAAGGACAGAGATCCTTAGCTGTGCAGGGTCAGGGACCAAGGTGCCATGGCTCCTGTACAGGATGCTTTATGGCTTCTCCATGGAGAGCCCTGGACCATGGAGGTGCTTGCAAAGAAACTCGGGGCACGCAGTTAGCTGTTGTACAGAGTGGATAAAAGAAAAGGAGGCCCAGCAATAGCAAAGTGTCCAAAATATTTTCTTGATCAGTTTTTGCAAGTAGAAGTATAAACATATGTGCATGAGTGAGAATGATATGACAATGGATTATGACTGGTTTTGAGTCTTTACCCTCAATTTCCTCTTGCTTACACTCTGAAAAGTATGCATGTGGATTGATGTCACTCATATACATCCAGCTTGAGAAGCTATAAACAGCTTTTTGACATTACAAAAGCAGTTTTTACATTGATTTCAATGTCTTATTGGTGTTAATTTATTTGTATGTGATACTAAATACTTGAAATCGACCCTTTGGGTAGCTTCCATGTGAGTACTTTGTGCTGAAAATGAAAGGCAAATGGAATGGGCTTATGGGGGAACAGGGAGGGAGAAAACCACCAAAAATGGCAAATAACAAACAAAAAGCCTCAAAACCAAAACAAAATACTGGCATCTTTTAGTAAATACGAAATTCTTTTGCACTCTTTCCTCTCTGAATGCTGGGGTACTGGAGAGGGTAAGCAATCAGGAGTGAGACAGTACTTCCATCATTATTATTTACTATAAATGCCTGTTAAATTTTTATTTATTGTCAAGCTGAATGTAAAACACCATGAAAATAAGTGAGTCAAATTTGCCAGAAAATAAAAACACCTTTGATTTTGCACTGATGATGGTGCAAGTAGTGGTCCTGTTGTGTCTGGGGTCTGACTCTCATTTATGCTGCTCTGACATCTCAACAAAGCTCTAGCTTGGGCATAAATGTGTGCCAGAGCTGTGTGAAAAGGCCTGAGTAATGTACAAAGAGACTGGGATTTATGATTTTCGAACCTGACAGTGCCCTTTAGGCTAACCATGAAGGAACTCTGCTTGGTCTGCCATCTCTGGTTAGTAAGGGTTACTTTTGTCACTTATTGAATGTATAATAGGATTTAGAGATGGATTAAGCTAAATGTTTTGGCTTTAAAAGACTGTTTTGTTTTGTTTTTCTTTAGTTTCATGGAACAAACCTCTTTTCTGCCTGCACAAGAAAGGTTGAACTGTTTAAACAAAACCTAATGAAAATTCTTGAATAAGGCAAAGATACTGCAGTTCAAATACGCTCATTCTGTTTTTGTGGTGATGTGGCATCATCATGACTAGAGTTTGTTGTTTGTTTTTCTGACTGATGTGCAGCCAGGCAGAGATTCTAACTTAGAAGCTTAAGATTTAGACTCTTAGCCCAGGCTTTTTTGGAGAATCATTATCACTGCAATTCAGCAAGGAGATGTTTTATGGATTAAATAAACCAACAAAAATAAACAGAGAGCTCACAGTATTTTTTTGTGTTTGCAAACCCGTGACATTTTGTTTTTCATATCTATATTAAGCATGTGATGTTGAAAGTTACCATAGGTCAAAGACTTTTTCTTATTTCCTGAAGGATTCTAATACTGCATTTCCTTTATTTTTTTTTTTGTAAGGGAGTAAAAGCTGCTTCAGACAGAGCACAAACAACCATTTTCATAACTTTTCTAAATTCAGAGAAATAATGATACAATCAACTAGGATATGTCTTCAGTGAATTACTGAAGCATATTTACTATGACAGTAATCCTGTTCTAGTACAGTGCTTTCAACTGAAAGTTTTTTTCTCTAGTTGGGACTGAATTAGTCTGGGCTGAATTTTGCTTACTCTAGAACTTGACTGTGTCTGTAGAAGAGAGAGAAGGGACACTTCTTCATTTGGAAGATCATGTCCATGCACATAACTCACTTGTGCCAGGAAGCTGATCCCTCTGCTCTGAGTTCCTGCTGCCTTGCCATCACCCACAGCACCTTTTCTGATCCTTTCAGTGCCTAGCAGGTATGGCAAGACTGGCAAGGTGCTGTGACCAGTGCCTGCCACAAGATTTGTCAGATCAGGCAAATAATTCCTGTATCTGTGCCTCTGTTACCTCTGGAAGGCATTTTCCTGTTGTACACAATCCGGGGAGTTGTTGCATTTAGACTGAAACAATCACAGAAAATACAAACCAGAGCCAGTGTGTTATTCAAATGAGAGGTCAAATTACCCCCACTGATGTAAGCAGGGTTGCCAAGGTCTAAACGAAGACACAACTTGGCCAGAGGTCTGTTTCTAATGTGAGGTTTGAAGGCTGGTAGGTCTCGTGTCTAATATCAAACAGCTGTAAGTCAGTACCAGCTCCATTGAAAAATACACACACATTTCCAAAAAAACCCTCCCCAAACAAAAACACAGAACCCAACAACCCTGAATCTTGATATATTATCTAAACTTTGCCAGCCTTCAACTATGATTGCTCATTGTTGCCTACTATTTTACTTTGAGTTCCCTGTATGAGACTACTTAGGTGCATTAAAGCATGCTAAAGTATTTCAGTATAATGCCCATACTGCTTCTCCTCCCTGCTCTCTCTCTCACACACACACAAAGCCCTTTACTAAAGTGCAAGCCCAGTTCTTGTATCATTTGTACCCCTGTAGATCTGTGGCAGCTTCTCTTCATTTGCATTTAATAGCAGAAAGCAAACTCTGGATGTGAGTTTAGTGAACTGTTAGCATGAGCAAGGAGGGAGGTCATTTATTAATCCTTACTTTCATTTTGCTGTGCAGCTTTTGGTGTCCTAAGATTACATGAGAAGACACTGTTATAACTATAATCACTCAGGAACTCAACTACAGACATATATAATAAATGAATGCATGGCTCAGAAATTGTTAATGGCCAGCAAAGTATTCTTTTTCTGAATTACTGCCAAGTTTCAAAACTGCATGTGTCATCTTATCACGTACTATACATTAAGTGTTGGTCATGTAAGTCAGATATGCCCTATGGGTATTTTAAATTGCAAACATAACTTTTTGAAACTCTATTGTAATGGTTTTTATTTGGCTTGGTTTCTAAATCAACATAGTTTGTTCATACCACTTCTATTGCTTTTTCCTTATCCTTTGCCACTTCTAAATCCTTTATCTGAACAAGATACAAAGATCAAGTAATTTGTTAGGTAGCTGAGCATCTAATTCTGTCTAAACTCTATAAAATCTGTAGTAAATTTATGGTATGTACCTTTTCTCTTTTTTTCATGTATAATCAGTATGGAAGTGGAGCTTAAAACAGCATAGAAGTTAGTCACGAAAGAAGCATGTTGTTTTTTTTTTCATCAGGTATTGGCAATAATAAACTTAAACCATTAAAGATAATAATGGCCTAATAAATAATAAAACATTTGAGTTTAGGCATCTTTCTTCTTCTGTACATTTGTAGTTTTACAATTCAGCTGATACGGTTCTATAACACAGCTCTTAGTTTGGATGCAGTCTCTTGTACAACATCTTTGAGGTTTCAACCCACTGCAGATCTTCCCTCCTGCTAGAGACCAACTGGACTGTAACAATGCCCAATGACTGTTTTGGTTTCTCTTTTCTTCCCACATAGTGGCTGCCTCTATAAACAGTTACTCTTGGAATTCCCAAATCACCAACAAGAATGTGAGGACATCAGGTTGCATGGTGCACCAGAACCTAATTGGGCTGCTTCTACCTTGGATGCTATCTGTTCAGGAACTTTTGAGAACATTTTGGGAAGAAATTATCTACTGTGGGAATTATTTATGGAAATATTTACTGTGAGGGTGGTGGATGCCTCACCCCTGAAACTGCTCACAGCCAGGTTGGATGGAGCTTTAAGAAATCTGCTCTGGTGGAAGGTGTCCCTGCCCATGGAAGGGATTAAATAATCTTTGAGGTCACTTCCAAACCATTATATGATTCCATAACTCTATGGTTTTTCTTCTGTGATCTGAGTATAAAAAGCAGAAGATACTGATGTGCAGATGAAAACTTTGAAGGGAAATAGGTAGAATTATCTCTGAGAGCTACAGGTGGATAAATGGGCCAGTGAAGACATATATTTACGTGCTAATATTTCTGTGAAGTATAAACAAACTGTGAGGAAAACACAAGTCTAGAAAATAGAACTGCAGCATCTCAAGGCAGAGATGATTCAAGTAGTTCTTCCAGCCATTCTATTTCAGTGAATTGTTGTATATATAAACCTATTTATGCTGGAAATTGGAGAGGCGATTTTTTTCACAAATAATAGTGTTATCCCAGGAAATAGAAATGAGATTATAAAACCAGTTATTAAAGATCATGTTTTAGGGTTTAAGATAGCTTGAGTTCCAAGGGGCCACACACGACCTAATTCTGGGAGTCAAATTATCATTCTGTTGAAATGGCTTTTGCCAGACAGGACACTACAGCACTTGTCTGCTTTTAGCTGAATCCAGAACAAACCCTATTGTCATCAGTCCTTGTCCACAGCACCTTAGATTCAAGATTTCTTTGCAGCACAGGTAAAATGGGTTGCTGCAACCACAGGGACAGGGTGGGTTTGGCTTCTACATCACAGTTATGATGGAGACTCCCAAGATACCTGTGGTCTTGCTGTCTCTAGAGGAGCAGCCCAGTGTGGGGATCTTCCCTGGCTGCAGGAGCAGACATCAGTCTGGCTGCTGGGGCACTGCTGCAGGCAAAAGAGATGGAGAAGAAAAACTCATGTCCCAGGCATCTGCCTGCTTTAGGTATGCCTGGAGTGCTCCTGCTTCAAGAAAGCAGATAGTCTGGGCAAACAGAAGAGTGCTTTTGATGGGTGATTGCATACTAACACAGCCTGGTCTTTAATTTGTAATCTTAACCAGAAATTCAAATTACAATTACAAACTGCTTACTTAAGAGAAGAGTCAAGCAAGACTCATGATCCTCTTGCAATGATGGGAAATGTGTCCTTAATATGAAAGAAAAAAAGAGTTCATAAGTACCCTTTCCCAGCTTAACTCCCAGTAAAGATCTCAAAATATTTTTCTCATTATTTTTTCTCAAAATATATTTTAACTTAAGACAAAGATGAAGCATCCCCATTTCCTATGTGATAAGACTTTGAAAGCCTTTTGGAAGTATTTCCCCAAAACCAAACCATCAAAATGTGCTTGAAGTAAGAGGTATGCTGAGTGTTTTCTGATTTACTTTGAATGGGATTCACTCTTTCCCACAAGAGATCCCCATCCCACATAATGACAAAAGGAACCAGCAAAGAACTGAGAAATTGTGTCCTGATTGGAAACTCACACTTCTACATGCACCAAAAAACTGGGTGAACATTAAATCAATCTAAAGTAATGTCAGTGCCCAGAAACCAGCTCTTGGTGTTTTTGATCCTTGGAAAATATCAGCCAAGTTTTTGTTAACTCTGCCAACTTCAGAAGGCCTGACACTACTCTTGGGTATACTTGCCCCTCTTCTTCTTGAATAATACACTCATTTGATTGATTTCTTCTATGCTTAGCCTTCTGTGGATTGATATGTTTTTTCTGTGACAATGGGCAAACGTTCTGGTTACAGTTAAAAAACATAAAACATATGGGTGTGATACATTCCTGTGCTGTTGTCCCTTACTCTAATTTTACTTGGGCATAGTAGCTACAACAGCATAAAAGCACCAGAGATCAGTGAATCAAGCACACATGCAAAGCAGAAAATGTATTTTTAAAGGAAATATGGAATTACTTCAGTGTATTATCTAAACCATGATATAGTAGTTTTCCACTGAAATTAAAGATTTGTACAATGTGATACAAATCCCACTGTAAGAGGCATAAAATTTACTTAGATCACATGGTGAAAAGACATTAGATCTATATTTTTTAATATCTGTTGTTAATTCTACAAATAATTTTCTCAAAATTTGCCCTTTTGAAAGAAAATGTGCCAGTTATAGGTGCTATTTTTTGTATTCCATGCAGCATAAGCTCAGTCAGCTTTACTCAGACTGAAGTAATTTACAATGTTCACTTTTTTTTAATATCTTTATTACATAACAAAAATCTAGTATAAAATAGGAACGTGTATCATTAATTCTGTGAGTGGATAAGAAACCTGTCCTATATTAAGCTATCAGAATTGAAGCAAAATCATCAGGGAGTAAACAGTCATCTTCCTGCTGAGTATCCAGTGTCTGATGTAATGAGGATGGGGAGCTGACATTCTGCTTACATTCCTTACATGACTTGTGGAAGGAGTTGCTATCCAAGCAGAGCAAGAAATAGGTACTGGTATAAAACTTTGTTAAAATTTAGACTTCCAGGTGTGTTAGTTTTGCCAACCCAGCATCCTGCAGTTTTGTCTCTTTGCTATTACAGTCTTCCACGCAGACTTGGCTGCCTTTTAATTTATCAGCTGAGTCTAACTTAATTTATTTGGGTTTCTTATCCACACTTTACCATTTGTAACTTGTGATATACCTCTTGTGGTAATGTATATGTGAACTATAAGGTGGTTTCACACAGGAAAGAGATATTACCTCCTCCTGTTGTGGGCTCAAGTTATGCTGTCCCAGACTGTGCCTTTCCCAGGGCTCCCTTCCCCTGTGCCAGTGTAAGCACTGCTTGACACTGGCCCCAAGAATTTCATCTGGCCTCCAACATCACTGCTGTGAGTGCCTCAGTGACCCCCAGGAGAGAGGACAGTGTGCAGTCCTCTGCAAGTGGCAGAAGTGGCATTGTCCTCCTACCAGAAAACACGGTCACCAAGCAAGAAAATGGGGGAATGACTGTTTCTGAAACTTATTAAGATGCTATGTTTGGGCAACATACATTTTATTATAACTGGATCTTACTATGAGTAATATTTCCTAATTAACCACAGGGATTCATGAGCTTTGCAGACTGAAAGACTGAGCATAGGAAATGTCCCAGGTCTGGTTCTAATCAAATTTATGTCCTTATGAATTGCTTGCTTTTGCAAAAAGTTTCAGGAGCAGCTAGTCTGAGGAATTACCCAGGGGGTGTAAAGATACTTCCAGTTACATACTTGAAACATCTCTGGAGCTGTACCTGTCTTAGTTAGAAAAGAATTATCTCCACTGAAATGGAGCACACTTCTGAGTGGACATGGGAGTGGTGGATGATCTCATTACCTCTATCCTCCTTAGATCCAAAGCTTTTCAAACTCACTGGGGACTGTCTTCCAGTCCATGTAGACCCTGGTGGGTCATGAATCTGGAAACTGAACTTTTGCACACAGATGAGGATGGACTTGCAATAATGGAAACCTTCAGCTCCCAAAAAATAGTTGTTGTGTTTTTTGTTTTTTTTTTAAGGATTCCTTAATGGAAAATACTTTTTTTTTCTGGTGTGGATCAAGCTGATTATGACTGTACACACACACAGACACACACACACATCCCAGTGAAGGTCTGGGGGGCTACCAGCACATGCTGTGTGTTAAAAATGTGGCAGCAATAGCTGTGTGGGTAAGTACAGGGGGAACCTGTGTGTACAGATGACAGTATCAAGGAGGGAAGAGGAAGAAGAAATTGGAGCATGGCTACCAAATGTACCCTGGGGTGTCACAATGGGGCTGTGTGTCACTCAACATCACAGCCCTATACAGTACAAAAGAAGGCAGCTTTAAGCAGAGATAATGCACAAGAAGGTGTGACTGGAGTACACATTTTGGCACTTTTCTTTCTCATGGCAAGTTTGTGTAAAGAAACATGTCATAGCTAGGAGGTGTACAATGTTTTTCTGGCTTGTGGCTATTCTCCAGCCAGGAATATACTGTTTGTGAATATCAGGGAGTGGCTACTTCAGATAAAATTATAGTAATCTGAAACTTTAAAAAATTTGTGATGGATTTTTTTTTCTTCTCAAAACCAAACAAAAACAAGAAAGAAATAAAAAAAAAAGCCCTAGAGAAAAGATTTTTTTTTTTTTTGCTTACTTCTATGTGGGGGTAAACTAGAGATGCAAGTGCACTGTTGTGATGCTGGAGTCACTGATGGCACCAGAAGACAAACTGTCTGTGTTTATGTGGCTGTGCCAGGGCACCAGTGCTGTGAGGAGCTCTGTGTAGTGGGCACCTGCTGAGCCAAAGATTTGAGATGAATAGCACCCATATTGATTTGCCTATAATGGAGTGGAAAAGAAAAATGTCCAGGTTTTGTTGCAGGTATTTTCATGGGGTATTAAATTGGTGGATTAGTTGCAAACAGCAGTACTGATAAAGTCTCCTGTCCATCTTGATGGTTGGGCCTTTCTATTAAAATGACACATAAATAACCTATTATGTCCCCCACCCATGGAAATTCAAATGCACCTGTCAAGTTGATAAAGCACTTGCCTGGAGGGAAGCATTGTTTACATTTTCACTCCATTCTTCAGAAAAAGTGAGATTCTAATTATTTTTCCCACTGTAAATTAATGCTGACTATGATGGTTAGCATATCTCTGGATTGTTATATCTATGCAAAAGTTAAATAATAGAACTGATCCATCATGTATTATGCAATGTGCATTTTTATGACAGGCTTCCCTCTGATCTTATTATGCCTTTCTTCACAAATACTTACTTTTATTTTTTTTCCTAGCAGCTGGGGGAATCTTTGTTGACTGCTGGTTCAGAAGTTGAAATCTGTCCGGTGTGAAAAGAAAAATGCAATTTACATGTTTATCGGATGCTGAACTCTGCTATATTCCAAGAAGGAAAAAATAAGGATATAAGGCTATACTCCATTAATAGTAAGCTTTTTTAAAATAGTCAATTGGTCACAGTAGACTAAACCATTTTTTCTAAAAACCAAGCACACCAAGTTCAGTAATGTAATGCAATTATTTCTGGATATCTTAGACAGTAACTTTTAATTCAGGAAAAGTAAACCCGTTAAGGTAAAATCAAATGAGAACAGAATCTTTCTTGCATGCATAAAATCACAGCACACCTCTGCACTAAACTTTAAGCTGCACCATAAACAATTTCTTAGAGTTCCAAGCAGTCATTTTTGCTTTGTAAATATTTTTTTGTATGTTTCATGGTTCCTGCTTGAACTGAAGACAAAACTGCTGAAATACCACAAAGGGACTGGTTTTGCAATAGTGTGCTACAAGTGGAAAATATTATTGTGAGAAGAATTCTTGCTATCTTGTTTCTTAACTGAAGCAGGGAAGAAGACATTGCTGAGACACTCAGAGAGCTTTGGGAGACAGCCTGATCCTGCAAGTGACTTTTGCAAGTGTGGCAACTGGTTTGCATACCCTGTTGAAGGCTCATGCAAAACTTCCCTGAACCTTTAACTCTGCCTCTACTTGCTACAGTGGATTTCCATTCCTAGATTTCTGGAGAAGCATGAATTCCAGGCATGGTTAAACTGTTTGCAAAAGCCAAAAATAAAAAACCCTGGCACAGGAAAAAGAAGGAGTAAAGTGACAGGGAAATACCTTAGTGATTGAGGCACTTCTGGTTTAATTTCTGATGAGCTTGCAATTGGGATATTAGCCCTGTGGAGGCAGAAAAAACATCCTTGGGGTGAAGAAGGTAGAGGGGATGAGATGAGAATGGGAAATGTCAGCCTTAATCACAAAGGAATACTCAAATCTCTGCTGTCTTCATTTTCATCTTTCCTTTCTTTTCTGTAACAAAACCAGCATTTGCTTTAACACCATGGCTTACAAAATTATGTCAGGCCCTTCCACTCTCTACTGCCAGGGAGGTGTTTGTGAAACCTTTTTCTGTCAGTTCTTCCTTCATGGCCCATTTCTGCAGTGTTCTGCAAGAAAGCATCTGATTGCTGGTGATTATTTGGAAAATCAGATGAGATAATTTATGGACAGCTAAAGCTAGTAGCCACATAAATGTCCTCTGATCTCAACACAGGCTGGTAACTCTTTATTTGAGAGCAGCCGATTTCCACCTGTCTCTACAGTGCTGAAACAATGAGAATGCAGTGTGATTCTAGATACTTCTATGGTAAATGTTTGCTAATAATTAACATCTGTGTTGGAGTAGTCAGTGTACTTATTAGGGTTACTGAATAAGTAACCCTAATCAGAGAAAAATTACAGTATTCCTAAAAGAGGATGACCACCATTCATGGATGTTCACATATTTTTTATTAAAAGTGCTTAAATTTGCTTTTCTCTTTCATTTTCCTAGCCCCTCTTCTATCTGCTTCTAAAGAAAACTGGATCTAAACAGGCAAACTAGGAATATTTTGCTATTGTTTGAATTTAAAAAAGGAAAATAAAAATTAAAATTCAAAAGACACTTTCCACAGGAGTACCATTCACACTATGCTCAACCCCTCTAGCACAAGGACACACTATGCCACTGTCTGCACAGGAGGAAAACTTCTGAAACTGAAGAAGATGCAACCAGAAGCCACTAGTTCAATGTATTTTAGTTTAAAGTTCTCATCTGATTTACTGTCCATGTAATGATACAGATTTAAAATAATGTTATTTAGCTGCCAGGAAAAGATCTGTCCACCTGATGTAAGTCACAGGTGAATAAAAACCTGTCTCATTCCCAGACACACATCTTGAATGCACAAGATCTTGGACAAATTGACTGAAATCTGTGAACAGGGACTTGTTTCTTTTAACTATCTTTTCTCTACATTTAATCAGTTCCAAACAGTAAAAATAAAATGCTCATTGCCAATAAATTAATTGACAAACTTACCTCATTTGTTTTCTGTTTACATACTGCATTGTTGCTTACAGATTGGTCAGGGTTATTTTCACAAATTTTTCACAGAATGTCTTCTGTGGGCAAACTTTATCCCATAAGATGAACTGCTCCATGGATCTATTTACTGTTTGTTGTTTCTGGTGTATTTTTGGTCACCAAAGTCATATAGTATTATTCCTGCTTTCTGACTGCATTACATTTGTAAACACATGAGTAATGAATAACAAATGTTGATGAGCAGATAATGAATAGCAGACACTCTTATTTACACAGATATGCCCTTGTATGCATTAAATTCCTGACATCCATAGGGAAAATAACTTCTCCTAAACACTTTTGTATATAAAATCCTGTGTTTATGAAGTTACTGAAGATGCTTTCTTAAGTAACTGATTCCAGCATCCCTTATAAAATCTGGGAAATGAGGCATGGAGAGAGAGTCCTCTTGCCCATCTGAACGAAACCCACTCTAGGCTTGGGATATAGCAGGATTCTCTGGAATAGGAAGGGAATGTATTTTATCTCCTTTCCTTAGGGCAAATCAATGGACAAAGACACAGCTATGCACAAGGAAATGCAAGAAAGCTGTGGCCTTTAATTTTTACTCACTAAGGTTTTTGCTGCATTGAATACCAGTTTTCCCTGACTTAATTCTTGAGATGACTTTTTTTTTCCCCAGATTTATTATAGTTTGGATGAGAGTATTTCTTCAGTTGTATTTTTTTTATGGGTGACTGAAGTGTGGACACTAAAAACCACAAAAGATTTAGATCTGAAAAAATGGGATGGTGAGCAGCAGATTACTCAAGCAGTGTGTGCAGTGTAGCTAAAGAATATGTGGCTGCACTTTGTAATATCTAAAAGCAGGAGATGAAAATCATCCCCTAGAAAAGATCTGCATTGCTGCTCACTGGACATATCCATAAATAGGATGCTATTTGCAAATCAGAAACAAAAAGACCTGCTGCTGTTTCCTAGTGCTATGATGGTAAGCAGCTTTCCATAAATCTATTCTGGGATTTCTCCCTAGTAATTTACAAAGAGGTTATTCTCTGTATATGCCTTTTTTCACTGTCTAGTCTGTCCATGTCTTTTTGTTAAATAAATCAGGAAAGACTGTAACAGCAATGCTTTAGGCATTCATAATCTGACTGAAAGAAACAATTCCTGGATACTACTGGTCTCTTATGTTCTTAAATAGGATGATCTAGAAATTAGTTACCTCTCTGCAGAGTTACCAGGAGCCCACAAAGGCCTTTGCTAACCTGAGACACTCATGTTCTTCATTATTGCCCCAGGAGTGAGAGCACACACTGCTGTGCCACCAAAGCTGCACTTGCATGAATGTGTGTGAGTGCTTTGTGTGTGTAAGGGTTAAATATGAGGAGCTTTGGTGTGGCTTTCTCGTGGTGGTATGATTTTTGGTAATCCTAATAGCCTTTCTTGTTCCTGCCTTTGCTTGCCATGTCTCCAGTTTTATGATTTATTCATTTTCACGACTTGTCAAGTGCCCCATCCTTCCTACAGTGGATTGGAGACTTTCCCTGCTGTCACTGAGGTCCAGTGATACCCTCACTGGAACCTGGACATCACCAAGGTGCCTTGGACACGGACAGGAAGGATGTTTTTTATGTATTTCCATGTAAATTCCTTTATTCATTTTACCAGAGCTGCTGGCAATGTTTTTAGCAACAGTTTGTCAGAAATGGGGTTTGTAATGCTTGAGGGGTGCTGTGCTTCCCTCAGAGGTTAGCACTAGCCAGCTTTTGTTCTTTTAATTGTAAAGCTACCCTGGTTTAACAAAGATTGCCTCCAGGACAGTAATTCCCATATTTACAACTCTTACCACAGAAAATGCACTTCCCATGTTTATGAAAGTTACTTGAAGTAAATACAGCATCCTCGACTTTTGATTCTATTTTGGTTTTTTTCTTATAATTTCAACACTTTTTTGCTCTTTTGACTGATGTATATAGCTTGTAACTTTTGGTAATTATTTATCATGACCAGCGTTCAATTCCATGCATTCTAACCTTGTTGATTTGGTCCCTTTTACTAATTTTATGCATATTTTTAAAATTCTATTTTCAAACAGGTTTTTTTATACATTTTGCAATGCATGAGCCTGGAATTGATTCACATGACATTGCTAATAATAACGCTGCTGCAGTTAAGAATCAGTACCAATCGTTTAGGCACATATATATATTTCTCAACTTTTTAAAAATAATTTTTTCATGCTGATGTCTTTTTTTAAAATCACTAGAAGTCAGTCTTCCTCTCATTCCCATTGTAGCTCAGAAGATATGAGGAAATATTCTTTCTTCTTTCACAAAAGCTGTCAAACAATAGAAAACATCATAGTACCTTTACACACAAGCATGGCATTTTCTGTACCCTGACCTAGGAAATATTGGTAATATTAATTGGCTGTGCTTCAGTTGTGTAATATATTTACAAATATGCATTTATCAATATATTAGTGTTTGAAATGTGTTCTACTTCAATAACATTCTCTACACTTGGTGTGGCATAGTACATTTATACAACAAAATACATTTGTATTTGTACTTACAAATGTATTCTTGTCTTTTTTTCTGAGTTATGCACTGTAATTTCCGAAGTGTTGACATAATTTACTTTTTTTGTAGGAGAAATGTGTTCCACTCTTTTAAAAACCTGTGTATTTTTACGTCACAGTGCACGTTAAAAGGAGCCGTGATTGAAATAATTGTTGTCAAGGAAGAATGTATTAAAATTATTAATAAGACTTAAACCCACATGAGAGTTACTGAATCATCTGATCTGACCTAAATTCATGACCCTTCCTCCCAGTTCTTCCCTTCTCGTACTCACACGAAAATAGGAGGGCCAAAAAGAAAAAAACCTGCCAGCATAATAAAGGCCAGTGCAAACTGTACATTTGCATTAGGTCTATGTAACATTTTATGATTATAATAATATAAACAAATAAACTATAAGGGCACTCACATCAGACCTCATTTCAAGCTGAACTATTATAAAGCGATTAACAGCCTCACAGTCCCGCTTTAATTAAGTTATGTTGTGAAATATTCAGCATTTGAACCTGTTCTGGCCTGCCTCTTTTATCATTGAATTACCATCCTTAATGTGTTTTTCTGCTGAAAGATGAATTTCATTTAAGGATTGCTGTGCACTGCTCTGGCATTTTGTGGTTTCTTGTCAGCCGTTGTGAATCTAGATCATTGCTACCTTCAGTTCCTCTGACATGTCCTATATGCACAGTCTCTTGACTGGCCTGTCTCGGTGGATTTACTGACTCATATTGTATTCCTGAATGGACATTTTTGATTAACTTAATGATAGAAATTTCAGATGACAGTAGAGTTTACTTTTGGAGCTTACTTCAGGTTATGTAGGCCACAGCAGCTCCCTAGTGACCTATCACTTCACAGAAATGTGTTTTGAGAGTTTCAAGGCAGTGGACATCTGTCTGCCAAACACTTTCAGATGGTGCCAGCAAGGAGAGAATGGAAAGATCCTTCTGTGCTGGAGTCTCTAAATCCACAGCCACAAACAGAGCTGCTCCCCCTTCCTGGAAGTGGTATTCAAATGTTTTATCCCTCACATATTGAAGAGCCTGCCTTCAGGCAAACTCTCACTACCAGGTGACTTTGAGGAAGAGTTAAGGAGCTCCAGAGAAGGGTCCTGTTTCCTTCCTTTCTAGTGCCTACCCCAGACCAAGGCTATGCAACACACTACAGCACCATCAGTGTTGGTGGTGCCTTTTCTCTTAGTTGTCAGATGATAAATCTGTGCTTTTTTTTCTTGTTTTTTTTTTGTTGTTGTTTTTTTTTTGGTGTGGAGGGGTGTGTGCAGGGGGGACGTGAGGAGGACACGTAGAACAATGTCATCATGTTTCATGTTCTCTTGGCTAGTCACACTAATGTCCTCATAGGGGGTTCACCAGATCTTGAAATGTGACAACAGACCAGATGGGTTTGTGCACTCTTACAATCCTGCAGAACTGTCTGCTCTAGGGGGGGGAAGACAGAGGCTTCTGATGCCATACCTGATCCCATATGGTGCCCTGGGATGGCACCCAGAGTTAAGAACTTCCAAAGAAGGTCTTTGCCCTGGCAAAGTGAAGGCTTGCTCAGCCACAAAGTTTTGAGTAACATGGCTTTGGCTTCCTCACAGTAATTGTATTTTGTAAATTACACTCAGATCTAGCACTGATTGAAAAAATTGAAGTACAGAATGCATATTTTTTGTTCCCAGAGCTCACAGCTCAAATGGACAAAACAGAGCTGCAAAGAAGGTTTTGTGTTTCATATCCATGGCTTGCAAAACACACAGGAAATAAGCCCCTTGGTAGCTGATAAGGACAAACACAAGAGAAGACCAAAACGATTCAGTGAAAGTGAGGTAAGATAAAAGTCAGACAGGAAGCAGGAGAAAGCATGGGACTGATGCAGGAGGGAAGAAAACACTTTCAATAAAGGAAGCTAGCAATGCAGGGAAAAATGAATCTCGCACAAAAGGAGGATTGAGACAGAGATCATCCTGTTTCTGTGTTTCCTGAAGACTGAGATTCTAAGCTGGTTCTCTCAACCATTTATCTTTCCTGAAGCCATAGATCAGGGAGGAGACACGAGGCCAGGAAAGCCTTGGTGCTCTTGAACTGGAGAGGTTAGAAGTTCTGGTAGTGAGACATTGGGATGAGAGAGGAGGGTAACCCCTGCAGGGCTGTGGTGTTGCAGCTCCTGCAGCAGCTCCTCTGTGCTCAAGCCAACACTGGAAGTTGATGGAAGCTGCCTTCCTGCTTTCTTGAAGCCACTGGCCACCTTACTTCTTATGGAGCACAGTGTAATGCAGGCATGTGCCTTGTGTGATAGACAGAAGAAAATACAGGGCTTGTCTTGTCCTTAGGGCTGCTGTATGTTCCTAACATGCTGTCCTGAATATGAGCCTTTGAACCCCAGGGACTCTGGTGTGGAAAAGTCAGACTGTCCTTATTTTACATTAAATTTCAGATGACCTTTTCTTTTTTTAAAAAACTAAAAAAGAATTGATTAGGGCTGAAGTAAATGGAAGGTGAGGCTAAAATGAAGTATCCTATTGTTCTGTAGTTCCTGGAAAAGAGTTGGAGATAATTTCCTATATGTGTTCTTGCTCTCTTAATTCACCTAAACCAAATCCTCTCCTAAGGCAGTGGCTCATAATAGCAGCATGCACGTCAGGATGGTGGCGTTGGCACACTGTGCTAGTTATGGGATTCCTTGTAGTGCGTAAGAACAGCTGAGGAAACGGGAACTGGAACACAAGCAAACTGAGCTAAATCTGACTTTTCCCAAGTGAGGGGGGAAAATTTGTATCTGACTTTTGAGAAATCTTGTAAGAATCTGAGCTCTTCATTTCAGCCAAAAGTAAAAGTAAAGCTATGCAGAAGAAGGTTTTGATGTACCTATCTTAAATGAGAGCTTTCCTTTAGCTCTCTTTGTGAGTAAATTCCAGTAATTTCTGCCAGTCTAATACACATTCTTGAAAGAAAAAGCACGTGCTTGGCCAGCAAAAGTGGTATTTTATCTACTTTAAATAGAAGTGTATTGTAAGGTTGTACCAATATCACCAATTCCTTCCTTCCACAAACAGGAATAGCATCTCATGGGAGACAATGAGTGACGAAAAAGTCTTGCAAAAGTGGAGGGTTAAAAAGCTTATGCTTGCACTTCAGGGCCAGTATAAAAATAATACTCTTCATCATCATTTCTGGTTAGGATAAAGAGTGCTTAAGCCTTGTGCCATGATCGGTCTGAAGTCTTGAAATCTGCTCAGCCTGTGTAAATAATTAACATGAAAAAGGGTAAATGGCAATTCTGAATGATGTAGGGGGACATAAAACCTACCAAACCAGACATGTTTAGAGCAAACTAAGAAGCTAGGTAACTGTTAATAGACTAGGTGTACACAATGCCCTAAAAATACATCTTATTTACCCTGCCTCATCTGCAATTCAGTTAGCAGTACAAGGTTATTTTAATATTTTACAGAGATCAGAGCCTAAAAAGTGCTTGTGGGTACAGGAGCAAAGACTTCTCAAAGAGAGAGAAATACAAATACTCGCTCACAAAATTCTTGGGAAGCTTTTCTTTTTTTCCCTAATCAGCATTGCCATTTTATTGTTTAACCTACCCTGCTTGATCTCCCTACTTTTGGTTAATACAGGAGTCAATTACAGCTTCATCTGCGCAGAATTAACTTTATAGAATATACACCAGGGATTTGCCTATCTCCTCTATTTAGATCTATGTCATAAAAAAATATGTAGTAGAGAACCGCGCGCAAGCGCTGCATATGGCACAGGCTTTGCAGATTTATTGTAAAATCATTTTAAATCGGTTAAGCTCTCGCCAGCAGTTAATTAAACGTGTTCTGCGGTGGGGGGCGGGGGTCTGTGTGTGTGTGTGTGTCCGGGGGGGGCTGTGTTTCACTAGGTGGCAGTGTCTGATTACATCTGGAAGGACCACGCCGGCCGGCCGGGTGTCTCCAGCCGTGACCCCCGGCAGCGGGACGGGATCCCCGGCTGCGCAGGCGGCACCACTGCCCACGTCCGCGTCTGCACGGTCCACCCCAGCGGCGCCCAGCAGCTCTACAGGCGCTTCCTCAGGCTGCCCGACGGGGCTATCATCGAGGTAGGTGCGGGCAGCCAGCCTTTGGAGGCAAAGGGATGCATCCCAGAGCCAGGTGACAGCCACAAGGGCAAAACAGGCCGTGCCTGACCCTGCCCGAAACACGCGCTTGGAGCTGCCGTAGGAAACCCTCTCTATACACCCAGCAGTGTATAATCGATGAGTTAATGCTTCTGCAGTGCAAAGTAGCAATTTCGCATTGTTTATAGAGCCATTTAGAGGCAATTATGTAAGATATACGTTGAAACGACACACATAGAGATTATTTATAAATATATATCCCTTAGAACCACATAAGGTCATTCTGTACAGGAATTATGTTTATATAAATATACAAGGTAAGTAGTGTGCACATTTAATGGACAGCTATTACTACAAGTATGGTCATTCACTTGGTTTGTACTCAGATACACAGAGCTAAGGCACAGTTACATTACCTACTGGCATCTTGCATGTTTTAGATTGAATCTTGGATGTTGTCAGCATTTCAGCAGCTTGTGCACTAAAATACAATACAGGATGATATTAAAGAGGCGTATCACCCATTACTGGTTTCATGGGCTGCATTTTGTTCATTGCTTTGCCATTTTTGTTCTAAGTGCTTTGAAGAGGAACATTTCCTTTTTGCCTTTGGTCTTGTGTTGAGAGACTCTTAAAAAAAAGATTGGCATTTAAGAGAAAGTAGAGTCAAAGAATATTACTTTGCCTTCCCAGATAAGAAGTGGGAGCATCATTATGGTGATCTTTTTACCAAAACTGGCACAAGGGGTGATGAAACACGTTTTCATCTGTATACTTCTAAGGTGAAGGTTCAAGTACATCTTTCCAGCATGAGGCAAACATTGCTTTTGCTCCTTTGTTTAATGTTTCAAAGCTGTTTTCTCATTAAAGATTTTATTCTTAATGTCTTTGCCCTACTTGGCTTTTTAAAGAAAATTTAATTTAAAGGAAACTGTCCTCAAGGATTTAAAACATTACTTTCTGCCCGGGGAACTTGTGATTCACCAGAGTGAAGACACTGGAGTCTTCAAGCTGGCCAAAGAAAACAAGAGAAGGCATGTGGCCTACATGAAGTAGAACTTAATTACTGCAACAAAGAAACTGGCAAATCCAGGTCCATGCCCGAGTCTGTTGAAGAAACTCCTCATGTGAATAATTGCCTAGACTTTGGCTAAAACACCTTTTCCATATTGGAGGTCGACCAGGCAGCCCAGCTCCTACTTTCTGCCTGTCACAAATGTAGCTTTTTGCAGAATGTTTTTTCCCAATTAGGTTCTTCTCAGCTTTTCAGTGGTGAGGTTTCATTCAGCTTCCACCAGGCATTAGAAGGAGGGTCTTTGAACACCCCAGGCAATCTTAACCCAGTGCACTGTTTCAGCTCATTAATCTGTTCTGTACTTCTGAGAGAGAAGAAATGTGTGCTCATACGATGTAGTTTTGTCTTCCCAGGTGAGTTTTTGAGAAGCTTCCAACATCCACAAAGTAAGCAATATGTAATGTGGATGGCTTAAGCCACTTCTTCATAGTTTCCCACACCAGATCATAACATAGCCTATGCCTAAAATCCATGACTGAGTCTTACCTCATTGTCTTGAAAGCTGCACATCTAATTTAGGAGATCAATGTGTGCTTTACAGCGTTTTTACTTGCAGATCTAAATGCAATTACATGTAAGAAATGTGCTTAACTAATAATTGCAGTAAAGCCCATATACAGATCTTACATTTAGTTGATAACAGATGTAATTATACATTTGTGTGTTTTATAGGTCAAGGCTTTCTACTTCAGTTCCAAATTAGGAATATGTAATGAATTTTAAAACTATACACTGACAAGTGAGAAGTTTGCTGCCATGGGGAAAAATACACCTGAGCTTTACCACTTGCTGCTGTTGCCACTTCTCAGGAACAATTATAACAGGGGTATTTGAGTGAGGGTAGAAAATTATTTTGGAGCTGAAGAGTGCATTGCAATGTTATGTATAGTTTTTAAGAGTGTAGGAGATGAAAGGCTCCTGGGCTTCTTGGAATAATCTTTTCAGTTTACTCCCTCTGTTGACAACTTGTTGTGTATAAGCATTTTCAGTTTGACTATCTAGAGCTGCTCCAAAGACTCAAGTAATTAGTTCACCTAACCCTAGTCTATCTTAGGTATTTTGCTCCCAGTGACTCAATGGAAAGATTTTTCTGGATCCTTATAGTCTATCTGGTCAGAAGCCTCCTGTTAATCTAAATTTAACCAGCTTCCATTGGTCACCCATTGATGTAAATAAGATTTCTCTTTACCAGAAGTTTACCTACATAATATAATTACATAGTCTTACCTTTTTTATTCTAGAATGGTACAACATCTCACCAAAAGAAGCAAGATGAGTTCACATTTTGCTTTTCATTCCTCTCCTCACCTTTCCAACAGTGCTGAAGGAGGGAAGGGGTTTTTTCCACATTGGTAAGGGCAGAGAGTGCTTTCTGTTCTCTCTCCCTATCATAGAAACAACAGCTGCCTTTCTTCTGTCTTCATGATCAGCAAGCCTCTTTCTCCTCACCAGAGACAAGATGTTTGTATGAAATGTTGTGTTAGGACTGTAGAACACGACCTGTAGGAACAGAGGTGGTTTGTGGCAATTGTGACATATCCTACCTTTGTATATACATCTACTTGGTCTGCAGCATACACTGGGTAGGAAAACAATCAATTTTCACTTATTTTGTTCTTCTGGATGGGCTAGTGCTCTTGTACAACTGCACAATGCAAGGAGTAATTCAACAACATCTAGGAACTGGGGGTTACATGCACCTTCTTCCTGTGAAACAATCCTCCTTTTTATTACACTAACATACCAAAGGTGAAAAAGTAGTTATTTCAGTGTAAATTTTTGTTTGTTTGTTTGCTTTTATTAAGAAACTCTGAAGGCATTTAACCCTCGAGATAGCAAAATGAAAAGACTTTGAATTTTGATTTCTGTAAGTTTCAGGAATCATGCCTGAAAGGGCCATAACACTTAAATACTACAGTGGAACCTCATGAATTCAGGCATTTGGGGACTAGGATATGTCCATCAGATATTTAATGCTTTGTGACATTTTCAGTATGATGGGTGTTCTTCAAAAATAATATGTTTAATAGGAGTAAATGAGCAGTTTGGCAGAAGACAACACAGGAATTATAATAACTTTGAAAAAATATGTGCAAATATAGGCATTGTTCAGCACAAGCAGTAGATTCTTAGCATTCAGCTAACTGAGGAATGTGTGCAGGCTGGTGAGATCTGGGGCAGTGTTTCTCTTGCCAAACCAGGAACATAAGAACAGCACTGGAAACACCAGGCCAAATTCTACCTCAGATTCATGTGTTCAGCTCTTGGTGACTTTAACTTCAGATATGTTTCTGTATCTGCAGATATCCTTTGACAGGCATAAGAGGAATTTTGCATAATCTTGCTGTGAAGTCCTTGGATGCTCGTAAGGAATTCATTCCATATTTACAGCCTCATCCTACTCTTTTATATTTCAGTGAAAGAAAGATTTTCTCAGAGACCTCATTCAGCAAATCACTTCAATGTGAACCTAATTTTATCCAAGGAGTTACCTTTTTTTTTTTTTCTTTTTTTTCCCCCCAGTAGAGCAAAACCAGTTTGTAAGAGCTGTGTGCAGAAGCACACTAGCTAGAAATAAATGTCCTCTAAGTAATAGCTTCTTTAAAATTCTTATTTCTTAGTGTGTGGTATTCCCATTAGAGGTCCGGATCTCCTGGTGTAACTAGAAATTTCATGTCTGGTGTGAAAAGTGGCTTTATAGGTTTCATAGGGATGAGGTAAAACTAAGTGTTTTAAAAGGAACATTAAGTACAAGGTGACATGTATAAATTGCCCTAGAAATGTTAAATAAAAAGATTTTTTTTAAAAAATGTGCAATATAAAAATTATAGAGGTTAAACTTGTAGGTGCAGTCTTTTTATCATAAGCATTGTAAAACTCAGAGAATTCACATGCAGTAAAAACCATTTTCCTTTTTACCTATAATATATTTCCCCTTTACAGTAATTCAGTTTAACTGTTGGATAACCAAGAAATGACCTTCCCAAAATAAATCACTTTTCATGCTTTTTGGTATTCATTAATCTGATATTATTGTAATATAAAGGAAAGTATTGAATTTTAGCATTTTAAATGTATTTGAAATCCATGCACAGAAAAGTTAATGATAGTGGTACGTGTTTGCTGCCTACATGGTGATAACACCAACTTGGTGATTTTTATCTCGACTTTTGCTGACTGGAGTTGATTTCTTATTAAAAGGGCAAAGATAAGTCACTTTAACTCAACAAAAAATCAGTTTCTTATTATGAGCCTAGTAAACCTCAGCATTGTAGAGAAAGTTTTTGTATAGTACGATTTTATCTATCAAATAAGCCTTCACAAATGTCAAGGACTCATCCAATTTAAACTTACTGGATAAAAGAGATCTGTTTTCCCTAATTACTTGAAAAGTACCTAGCAGTAATAGGATAAGACAGCGTAGGTGGGTAGCCAATTACTTAGTTTAAGCTATTTACATCAATCCATATGCTATAAATTATGTCTAAACCCTCCTGCACTTCTGGAAAAGTGAATAAAATCATATAAGTTTATTTTGAATACGAGATCTGATATGGTATGCTGAGTGACACTTAAAAAGAATGAAACAGTAACCGTAGCTTATTTTCTGAAGCAATCTTGACACTAATGCTAAATTACAGCTTGGAAACATCTAGCATTTTTACCTTTATGAGAAAAGGCTTTTTACATATTTAACATAATTCTAGGGAAAATATACTGGAATTATGTATAAAGATATGTACACTGTAACCAAAGGGCATTTATAGTCCCCAGTAGAATACTTACAACAATTTTATTGCCATTTGGTGTCATTTTCTAACAGATATAAAATACAGCCAGTAAACAAACTAGAATTTAGATTTAAGCTGACAGCTGTTCCTTCAGAAGCAATATTCAGATATTTAATCTTAAGAATACTGAATATTTTACAATTGTTTGAGCAAACTCTACTTTCAGCATGTGAAGGACTGCATGCTTTTATATACAGCTCTTGGATCTGATAATGGCACTAAAAAAACAACCTTAGAATAATCTACACATTTGTTGCTCTCTTATATTCCCTGGGCAAATCAACAAATTGCCTCATGTTTTATTCTTAATTCCACAAATTCTTTTTATTTTTATACACAGTGTTGCTGTGAGTATTGGGCCCTATTTTTTTCCCTGTGTGTGCATAAGCCATGCAGTTGACTCCAGCACAGTTTATGCATGGATATGAGTGCAACTTTTTCTGGCCCTAATTTCCTTAAAGGAACAAATTGGCCAAGTTTACTGCAAAAGTCCCATGTGCTGTTTGCATGAAGAGTCTCACTTCAGTGGTCACCAAAGGAGGGAAAGAGGGAGGATTGCTCCAGCTGAGGAGCAGTCTGAGGTGCCTGAGACTGGCACCCTACCTCATGACTTCATCCTCATCTCACCAGACACTGGGAGGACACAGCACAGCTCTGGCTTTTCTGCCAGCTGGGTCAGCTGTGGGGAGTGGGTGAGGATGTTTTGGCTGGGCAGAGGTAATTACTTGGTGTAAACTGACCCACTTTGGCTGGCTTTGGCGGCATCACATCAGGTCATCCACAAACATGGCCAGCTCAAACCAACCATGAGCTGATTTCCTGGAAATCCCAATAAAAGCAGGGATTAACAGGAAAGGTTTGTCCCACAGAAGAGTGATTAATGCATGCAGGTGTGTACAGACTCGTGGGCTGAATAGGCTTTACCACATGCTGCCTGCCTAATTCTGAGATTTCATCTTGTCCCTTTGAAAACATAATATACTTTGCAACTACTTTCAGTAGGAGAATGATCTTCTCAACATGCATTGAGGTTCAGCTGGGAATCACACATTTTACCAACCAGCTGAGGGTTACTCCCATGGACACAGGCAATTGGATCAGTACAGCCTGCAAACTTACAGCCTTTTGTTGAGGGTCATGGCAAGTTTCATTTCAAATAAGAAGTAAGCCAGACTGTTTTAAGTTATTGTTACCAGTATACATTTCTCCTTTAATGTTATAATTTAATTAAAGATAATCAGTTTAAGAAAGGAATTCGTTGTCCAGGCAGTGCTTTCGGTCCCACTGAAAAGATGAGAGCAAGGAAAAGAGTTTTCCTGGAGAAAACTTGTGTTTGTGTGCTGTGTTCTTAGTTTGATCCAGCTCATCTCACATGTGATGTGAGATGTTTACATGTAAACCCTGTCCTGAAATGGACCCAGTCTTTCTCCTTGCCCTTGAGGTGGGTAAGCCAATGCCTCTGCTGTAGGTGAGGTGGATGAGCACAATGTGTCTCAGCTGAGCAGAAGTTATTCCTCCAGATCTTCTGTTTCACATTGTTTTCCCTGTCAAGTACAAGATTAGGTCCTTGCTTTCTTTTTCACTAAGTTGTGGTGAATCTATTAATTGTGAATCTATTATCAGTTGCAGTCAAGACTTTGTTGCAACAGGATGGAAATGCAGGAGGCAGCCTTGCAGCATGTGGCCATTTCCACCCTCCCTAGTGTTCTACAGATCTCAGATTTTATATACTCTGTATCTCAGAAATTCACAGAGTCATGTGGAAAAAGGTTTCTTTCCTCCAAGTGGCCATGTCCTGTTTATCTATGGTGTTGTCTGTGCTCTGATAGGAGGACCAGGAAAGGAATGAGACTGGACCTTTTCAGCAGGACTCACTGGGTTTCAGATAACCAAAAAATTACTGAAACACCAGAACAGCATTATAGCCTTGTTCTGTATACAAATATTTTTTTTTTTTTTTTTTTTTTTTTTTTTTTCTTGAGGAGAATGTGGGGTGAGGGGCAAGGGTTACCTGTCTAATCAACACATACACAAATATAATATGAACATGGAAATTTTAATTTCTTTTTTCTTGGACTCCTGAAGAGTTCAGTTGTTTGCAGAAGAAATGGAAGCAAGTTCAAGCACACCCATTCAATCTGAGCCAGTGCTCAAGGGGAAAGTGCTGCCAGTTGTATTATATAACAAACAGCAGTAATAACAATTAAGGGGTACTTTAAAAGCAGTATTTTGTATTAAAAATACATATTTTAGTTTAAACCCACTTTAAACACCAAGATTTGCTGTATTTTCAGTGATTTTTTAGAAAAAAAATACGCTGAAAGGGCAGAGCCACTGCTTGTTGCAGAAGGTATTTTGTACTTTTAAACACTTATAATCTTTATTCATCTCTCACAGTTTTACCTGAATCAGCAGTAAAATCTCTGAAGTCAAAGGATAATTGCCAAAACAGCATCAATTTGCTTTATCTGAATAAAAAAATAACCTTTGAAAAGGTACCTTGCAGCTACACAGATTGACAAAATGCATCAATTATATTTTTGCTCACTTTATAATTACACTGCAGTAAGTGCAGAGTGAACTTTACTACATGGTTGATTAACCATAAGGTTACTGCTATTAAGTCACTCTCAGAAACAACAACTTGTACTTTAATTTAAGAATGTAACTCTGCACAACATCTGATCAAGTTTAGAAAGCTGACATATCTATACAAGCTTCAATTTAAAGTACACAGGTAAATGATAGCACCTTAATTGTAGCAAAGGGTTCCTGTTGCTTCAGTCAGACATGCTGGCTATGTGAACCATCAGGTCTGGAAGAGCTCTTCGTATGTGTTAGCCAGCACCAAAGAAAAAGCTTTTCCAGTGAACTATAAATATCCCCTCTATCCTTTTTTTTTTTTTTTTTTTGTATAGAAACAAGTTTTATGAAGAACAAAGGAGGGAGCTGGGGTTGTGTAGCCTGGAGAAAAGGAGAAAAGGGATGATCTTATTATTCTATAACTGCTTGAAAGGAGGTTGTAGCCAGGTGGGGCTTGGTCTCCAGCCAGGCAACAAGCAACAGGACTAGAGCAAATGGATTGGATATTGGGAAAAATTTCTTGACATCCTGAAAAGGTTTTCAAGCACTGGAAAGGGCTAGTCATCATCCCTGGAGGCATTTGAAAAATATGTGGATGTGGCACTCAAGAGCATGGCTTAGTGGTGGACTTGGCAGTGTTAGGCTTATGGCTCTACTCATTGATCTTCAGGTCTTTTCCAAATCTACCTAAATAATTCTATAAAATGAAATTACTGTTCCAGCTTCTGGGGAATTAGGGTTCCAACTCCAGGTATAGCTGGCTGATGATATTTCCACATATTTTTTTCTTGGCTTTGTATAATGCAGAAGTGTTGCTATGAAATCCTACCATGATGTCGTATCTCTTTTTGATCTGCCCTAATGATTGTTTAGGCCATGAGAGAAACAGCTTTGGACAGCCTAAAACTGGGCTATCTCTTAGTTTGAAAGAGTAAAACTAAAAATAAAGTAGCAGCTGTTCTGTGTGAGTGGTATCTAGGTGAGAAGGAAGGACAGGCTGGTACAGAGAAACTTGCCTAGGATGTAGGATGCACAAGACTACTCCAGTATTTAATCTCAGCTCTTCATGTGAGGTGGGGAATATTTACTATGCTGCCTGTTTCCCTCTGTTCTTGAGACAGCAGCACTTCCTACCTTTGCAGCATATCAAAACCAGAAGTACAAGAAAGACTGTAAGATGCAAACATACAATAGAAATTGAAGATTATGCCCTTACATGTACTTGTGTTTGGAAAATTTATTGTAGCTGTGCTAAACTAGATTCAGAATAGCAAAGTTCTTTAAAATATTACTGTATTACTGGATCAACCTGCTTTTTCATGCTAACATTTGACTAACAGCAGCTAGACAGAGCTGAGCTCAGTTACTTCTTAGTATATGAAATTTGATTTCTGCTCAAACTCATCAGAGGAAAAATTCTCTTACATGGGCACTCCAAAACATGAAAACAATTGGAGTCAGGGCACTTTTGTGAAAAATGCCACCCCCATGACACAAGCTGAGGATCTGCCATGTGATGTAGTAACTACTAATGAACTGAGCTGAATCTCTTGCAGTGCCTTGGCTTTATAACCAATTTCCAGTCCTATAACATCTCCTCCTCATGGCCATGATTTCCTTCTTTGAGTGTATATTCTTTATTCACTCAAATCTTCTCCACGTGTCAAGAACATCATAAGAAGAAATTATAAAAAGCAATGGGTGTAAAAATCCCCATTCCATTGTTATACTGAGCATTTAGAGTGAGAAAAATTAGGTGAATTCACATTTCACATGTGTTTAAATTGTTAATCTCACTGTTCTATCTGTATTAGTGAATACACTTAACAGTAAGTTTTACTTTGTAATATTTTGGCAGAAATGTTAGAAAAATTTTCATAAGCTCAGGAGTGGAACTGAACCATGAAAACTAAACCATAAGCTGCTGCAAAGCTTGGTTATTAGTATGACAGAATAAAATTTCACACACACAAAAGCTTCTAGGCTGTGATATTTTGAAAGCAAGAAGAGAGGGGTGGGGAAGGGTAATCAAAGTCATCTATGTTCCCTCTGATATTTCACTGAATGCTGCCATAGTAATATGTTGGTTTTGTCTGTTCTGTTTTTCAGGCATTTGGTGACATTAGTGAGGAAAGTTTTTCGTGTAAAATGAACACAGACCAGGGACATCCAAGGGAAAAGGACACTGAGCTGTGTACTTCTACATGTATCAAGCTGAGGGAGAGGAAAAAGAGTACAGCAAGGTGGAAAGGTACTATTTTCAGTTTCTATACCTAGATGAAAAATAATCCTGATACCTAAGCATAAAATGATGGGAAGGATAGAAAAAAAAGTGAATTATTTTAAAACAGTTTATTTTGGGAAGGCCAGGGTGCCATCAGTGACTGCTGAAATTTCATAGTTGTGCTTCCATATGTGTCTTCATCCCTAGGTTGTTTCATCAACTGTTGCAAGAAATCTGAAGACTGAAGTGCTGTCCTTTACCCAAACACTGTCATGCTTTCCATTCAGCATCTCAATACAGTAACACAATCCAGAGCAATCTAATTTAAGCTTAAATCAGTATGTATTTTAGGTATGTGTCCAGACATACTGGTCTAAGTGCAAAAGTCCAAATCTCTCAGACTTGTTTTGTGTTTTTCACTGTGTACTGAGAGCCACTGGCCCCCTCACAGTGTCTAGAGGGGTACATGCAGAGTGGAACATCTGTGTCAAGTTCCCACTCAAGTTGCACCTGACCAAAGGTGGTATCAGGGTGTTTGATGACAGAGCACTACAGAACATGCTGGGTGTCCTTAGGCATCACTGTTATTATGAGATATCAATTTCCTCTTGTGGCTTATCAAGGCTCATTGTAGCTGGCTCCACAAGATCTCTGCTCTTAGCTGAGTCCCATCACTGTCAGTTTTCCAGTGCCCTCCAAGGATTAAAATTCAGTTAAAAGCACCTTGTGCTACTTTTAAATTCACAATAATCCTTGAGCACAAAAGACACATGTTTTTAAGGAAACCTGGTATATTTAGTGTATGGGCTGTTGCTGCTGTACCCCTTTTGCTGGCAGAGGGATGTCATACACTTTTGTTGGTGTATTTGCATCATGTCGTTCTCTACATATTTTTTTCTAATCTTCAGGAAATCACATTGTCTCTGACAAGAGCTAGCTCCTGCAGTAACACATGGCCCATGGAGTTGCTTACATCATGATTCACATCCATGGTATGGCTACTGTCTGATAGGATTTACATTTGATGGCCACATCTCTGCCCATGTGGTGTTGTCCTGCAAATGTTCCCTTTGTAGCTCTTCTGTGGCTTCAACAGGCTGTGCACTGTGGTGAACCTATGGGATCAGATCACAGATTGGATCGTGCAAACATCATTATTTCATGTGACTTTTTTCCCCCTTTACAACTGTGGGACATTCCTAGATTTCTCAGGTTTGCTTGCTCCTGCTTTGTCAGCTTTGCTTGCACCTGTTAGCTGTGGTGGGGAAAATGTTGCTGATTTGTCTTTCCAACAAGTTTCATGACTAAGACATTGACAGTGTTTTCAGTAATTGTTCAAAGCACAATGCTATTGTAATTGCAAGACTGAGAGAATGCCCAGAAGAGGAGCAATGATGGCTTCATCCACCAGCTCTGTAGCCAAGTCCCAACTTGCAAAATCTACAAGATCCGAGAAACCATTTTTTCTGAGGTTTTTGTGGTAGTCATTCCTGCTTCTCTGTGAGCTACAGCAGCTTAAAGCAACCTGGAGGTTATGTTCATGGTTTCTTAGAAGTATTACAGTTAGAATAGGTCAGTTCTCTTTAGTTAGAGCCAGTCAGTGCCTATTCTATTTGGCTCCATACAAATGTATCAGAAATTGTCCATGCCCCAAAGGCAAGAACTATAAGAGACAACAGAAGAAGGTGGAAAGGGGAACACAGGCAAGAAAAGTGAAATCCTTCATGCCAGGCCATCAAAGTCAGAGACAAATGGAGAAATACTGCCAGTGTCCTGATTCAGTCTTCTCTTGTCCTGAAAATGAAGCTGGAAACGGGAAGAAACTTACCTTACTGCAATTTGGAATCATATATGTAGAATTCTGTAGTCAATTAAGATAGGAATCAGTGACATTTTTCTAGCATGTCATGATTTTCTGGTGTCCCTTTGTTCACACTGCTATGGTAAAAGTTTTTCAGATGCATTTATCTTTGTAAGATCTTACCCAATATCTTTGAGCATTGTTGATTAATAACATTACTTAAATCAATAGTCCTCATCCACTTGAATAAACATTAAATTACATTAGGTAGTAATATAAAGATTTAAATGTCACTCCTGAGCAGTTGTAATTTGGATATGCGTAATAATGGTTTGGTTTCCACCTATTTTCTTGGTTTTGTTTCTTTTTTCCAGTTTATTTTTGTGTGTGTACATATGTCTGTGGTTATTTTATGACTTATGCCCAGACAGAAATAGTGTTAAGAAACTTCTGAGTATCTACAAGAATTGATGTGTTTTTTGTGGCTTTTATTGTGTAAGATTACTTGGATTAGTTCTCTCTGTCATAACAGAAATAAAATTGCCTTTTAATGTTTGCTCTGCCTGTTGACACTTTAAACTTTTCTACGTAACTTTGGGAAAGAAACTGAGGAGAAACCACCCAGTAACCTATTGCAATTTCTGGGTAACAGGACCAAGATGCTGTGGGCAGCATCTTACTACATGCATTGTCCTGGCCTCAGTTTTGCCTTTCAGGATGACTGACTATAACTTAAAAATCCCTTTGGGGAATATTATGCCCTGGGTTTCTCACCACTGAGTGATATCCCAGTCTGGTTCTGTGAGATTTTAAATTTGGCGTTGGTAATACAGTGTTGGAATTAAGTCTGGTGGTGGGACTGAAATTATGTGTGGAACCACCATAGCTTCAGTTCTGATAGGAACTTTTCTGACAAATTGCTGGCAATTTGCTGACAAATTTCTGACAAACTTTTTCTGACAAATGTGGATCTAGTACTGAAACTTTGATCAGCATGAAGGACTTGACTGACCACTTTTATTCCTACAGTTATATTGAAAAGTCTCCACTGATGTTCATTTGATCTAGGATGTACAATTCTGTACATTAAATAATTGTGAAAGCTGAATTTAAAGTATGTTTAAATATTAGGGAAATTTATCTTAATTTTTTAAATTGCAGCATCATATTAATTTTGATTACTTTCATCTTCTGAGTTTCCATGTTTGTTGGTCAATGTGCAGTCAGTGGCATTGGCTTTGAAATGGTTTTCTGAAGTGTTCTTATCAGCAGCATCATCCATAATGCTCAGTTATAGTTGGATAGTAATTGCCTGTCTATGCAGTGTTCCTTTGCAACAATTTTCTCCTGTGTAGCTATATATATGTAGTCATTACTGAAAAGTGTAAATAAAGAATCCTTTTAGTGGTGTAGTTTCCCTGGGTACCTACTGTGCTCTTATTATCTAAAACATACTCCCCATCTGTAGTTCTGTTCTATTAAAGGATAAAGACATAACTATGAATTAAAAATTAAAATGCTTGTTGTAGATTGGGGAGCAGGGTCTATTAGAATATATCTGGAGCTAGGCTACCAGTACAGTAGATAGATTACACTGAGCACCAGTTAAGCAAGGGGATGAAAAATGAGTGATTTTCATCATTCAGTTAAATATAGTGCTAAGTGGTATGTGCTAGCATTAAAAGCAAATTACTTAGCACTTCACCAATCACAGCATGAGAGAATTCCATTGGAAACAGTATTTTCAGTGATGCTCAGTCCTCAGTTTTATTAAATAAATCCACTCTTAATGCTTAAGGAAGCAGTAGAAGACATATTGCTATGATAATAAAAAGATTGGAAATGTAAAAATAAAGAGAAGCAGTACCTCATTTTAATAAATGTGCTAAGAAATCCTCCCTCTCTCTTAACAACAAAACTACAAAGTGCTGTTAGATCAATAATTTCCTATACTTTCTTAAGGTCTTCCTTCCTTCCTTCCTTCCTAATGAATATGACCTTTTTTTTTTTTTTCTTCTTTATAATGACATCTTTTTTTCTCATAAATCTGCTGCCATGTCACTGAACATTTTGATGAGCTTTTCTGATTCCCTCTTATATCTCCTTGATAGGATATTATTATCCAGTAATCTAAAGATGGGGAGCCTGATCCTCAGCAAAAGCACTTTTTGGCTGCTCAGTTAAAGACAATGGAGATGTAAGAGTTTACAGCACAAGAGGTTTTGACATTGAGGGCTGCCTTTATATCATGTAGCAACATTATTTCCTCCACTGCAATGGGCATTGGAAGACACTCAGATCTGTTGCCTGAATACACAGAAGATATGAATAGTCATAAACCTTTCTGAGTCTCACACCACTCCTAAGCCACTGCCACCTCCTAAACAAGAGTCAGGAGCTGCACAACAAAACTCTTGGGAATGACACATGCAGGAGATGGTCCAAGGTCTGAGCCATAGATTCATCTTCACCAGCCAGATCAAATGTTAGAAGGAGATAAAACTGCAGTCCAGATGTGAAAATTACAAGGTCAATGAGCCCATGCATGAAGCTGTTTTGAGTCCTTCATTTTCCCTGTAGTGTCATTCTTCGGGGAATCTCATTCTGGGTTTTCTCTTATGACTAGGTTTGAAGGCTGTTGTCTTTGTAAAGTGTGCTGTGTTTGGCTGGCATGGAGTCCATTTCCCATGCAGTCCTCACAGTGCTGTTCTTTGCCCTGGCAGCTGGAAAGGTGCTGCTGCCATGCCAGGGTTATGGCCATTGCTGGGGCACACTCACTCTTCCTCCAACATTCTCCTCCTCACCCCTAGGCTGGGGATGGGCAACAAGCTGGGCAGGGACACGGCCAAGACAGCTCAAAGAGACCAGAAGGGTATTCCACACCATATGGCACCTGCTCAGCACTGACAGCTAAGAGAAAGGAGGACAAAAGGGCAGCATTTGTTATTTATGATGTTTGTGTTCCGGAGCAACCGCTGCAAGTGCTGAAGCTCTGCTTCCTGAGAGGTGGCCAGATGTTACCTGCTGATGGGAATCAGGGAATAAAATCTATTGTTCTCCTTTGCTTCCAATTTATCAAGCTGCCTTTATCTTGACCCATGAGGATTTTTTCTGTCTTATCTTCTCCCTGCTATGGAGAAGAGTGATAGAGCAGCTTGGTGGGCGACTGGTGTCCAATCAAGGTTAACTCACCAATAAAGAGAAACATTTAGAGAGTGATGTAGTTAATCTATTAGTACAAATGTTGACTGGAGCTGTTTTGAGTTTTCTCGTGGCCCTAAATTTCTCAGGTTCTGTGGAAATTATGTGGTCTTGCCAAAACAGGTACTCTTTCCACTTTTGCTTAACATCTGCTTAACATTTTGGCAAAATCAGTGTAGTCTTATACAGCAGAAGTCTTTCCATTAATAGTGTAGGATAGTGATATTTGAGCTGAAAGAAATATTTTGCAAAATGCAGACAATTTAAAAAAGTTTCCTTGTGAAAAAGAAAATGTGTCTTTTAAAAAAAAATGTTAAAAAACAAGACATTTAAGCAATGTTTTCTTCTCTTCATGCAGTAGACTTTTCACTCTAATTTCCCTATCTTTTTCTGCTTAAATATACACTCCAAAATTGGCCTTTCCCCCCTGTTTTTTGAGAGCTTTATTCAAAGTACTTCCTTAAAGTGTAACAGATTAATTTTATTTTTTTTTTTACCAATAGAACATTTCCTTCTCAAAATATTTGAAAACATGATATTTAACATAGATTTCAAACCACAGAATTCCTTTTTCCATTTTCCTGGCTGGCACATAATGATTCTGATGCATCTTTCCTGGGTATGCCAATCCTGTCATATACACTAATGTGAAATAATGACACAAGGTTGACTTAACTAGACATAATAGGGCATATTTCTAAAACATTCTGTATGGGAGGTATATGCACAGATCTTGCTACTTGTTAATGAAATTGGAAAACTTCTTCATCTGCACTAAGACATACATTTATAATAGCCTCCTACTTCAAAGGGATGGAGTCCTTACACACAATAATAAAAATGAAAAAAATAAAGGATTTTTCCCCTCTTCATGTTTCAGATTACTTTTAGAACTTCACAATTCACAGAAAATTTGGAGCAGCAACAGCTATGATGGTGTCTAAAATCAGTGCAAGAATATGCATTGTATATGTATGCTCATGTGTACAGAATGAGAGCAGGACAGATTTCAGTGGCAAGGCTCTGTATTTAAAACCTTTCCAAAGTTTTCTTTTCTGTTGTTGAAGGTGTTTAAGTCTTTATTTTCTATCTTGGAATAAAAGGTCACTGTTGAAGGTTTTGGTGTTTTTTCTAAAGATATTGTCTGTGAATATATTAGAGAGGCTCTAAATATCCATCAGAGAACATGCTTTACTTATTTTTTTTATAATATCTTTCAAATAAGAGATGGAAAAGCCTAAATTCTTTTAATGGTCTCATCATATGATTTTTTTTCATTAAAAAGTGGTGGACAGGAATAGGTAGCAACCCCCAATTCTCCTCTGCTCCCCCTCCTACCCCCCACTCTTTTTTAAGCACTGAAAAATTTACCATGTTCATTGACCTACCACCAACTCTTAAATGCTGATTTTCCTTATGAACCAATGGCCTCATGCATATGTATCTGTCTTATCAGGGACACAACATTTTACCTGAGTCTGGGGCTGAGTGTATAAGCTAAGGGCTTGTCTCTGCCCCTCTGACAGCCTGAGGGATTTTAGTAGGGATGTCAAAAGAGCTGATACAGGCATGATTTGGTCCAAAAAGAAAATAGTGAGCACAGACTAAGAGATATTGCATTCAGGTTGCTAATTTCTAGCTTTCCTCTTCTACCCTTGTTGCTGTTGTGGTCACAGCACTCTCCTCTGAGCACAGCTGTGCCACCTGAAGAGATCATCTACAGCTGCTTTTTCATGCAGGAGAAGCTCCCACGGGAGCTTTCCCTCACCCATTTCAGATCGAGCACAAATACCTTCTGCTCCAGCTGCTCAAGCCTCACAGGGCCATGTTTAGCCAAAAAGAGGTGAGAAATCATTCACATGAGCAGCTCAGCTAGCAGTTCTGAGTGCAGTCATCTCTGGGAGAAAGGTGGTGAGGACAGGTGGGAGTGATGCTGTCATTCCCTCATGCAACACAGCTGCAACTGAAGTGGATTTCTGCCCTCTGTCTGTGTGTGTGTCAGGTTTAAAGGTTCATTTGCAAGTCCTGCGTTTCTCATTTGATTTTTGTGAGTGATAAGACAGAGTCCTTACAGACAGCCCACTGGCTGGGGATGAAACATGGACTTTAACTCTCATTTTAGACAGAGATGAAAAAGAAAGCAGGGAGTGTGTGCATATTACATAACATAAAATGTAGTTTATGAGGTTTTTTTATTATTATTATCATTGTCCTTTCAATTATATACTCTGCTGCTGAGAAACTCAACCCATGCCTAATTTAGCACTCACATACCTTGGGGTAAGAATAGAGCTAAAATGGGAGTTGCCACCACCTTCAGACTTAACAACACTGAATAAGCCTCTGAATGTTCCCTGATCACAGCCTTAAGAAGCAAATAGGACAATGGTTACCTCCAGTGCATGTGGCAGCAGCTCTGTGAGGCTGTGCAAAATTCTGAGTGCTGGATCAGGAGTCGCGGTCACTCTGCAGGCTGCAGAATTCCAAACTCCACTCGACCGGGCCATACACAGTCCCAGATTTTATACTCCTGGGTAGGATGAAATAAAAAGATGCTGAGATAGATACTGCTTCGAGTGAGGGACCCAGACAGAGGACTTCTCAAGGCTTCTGATCAGATGGGACATGAGGAGGAGAGAAAAGGGGCTTCCTGCAAGGTCAGAGCTTTGTCAGCGAATGCTGCAGCCTTTCTACTGGCTCTGCAAGGTTCCAGAAAGGGGAGTGATTTGCCTGGGTAATTAGGTCAGGATTGTAGCAGTTTGGTTTCCCTTTATCCTTGTTATGTGGATAACTCGGATTTATTTTTTCTCCTCCACGGGCTGAGCAGTACAATTTCAAAATTGACATGGTGCTTATCAGAAGTTGGTAATTGGATAGTGCAAGCCATTTGTTTGATAAAGCTGAACTGTTCATTTTTGGCTTCTAAAAGCTAATAGGCATTGTTCCTTCTTTGACATTTGATTTTAATGGCTGTAATGTTGCTCCTGTCTCAACAGCTCTGTGTCTGGGTGTTTTCCCTGACTCCATGATTCTTCTGCAGGGTTCAGGAGGCTGTTTTTAACACTTTAGCTTCTGGAGTAGGTTCCTCACTCCTCCATATGCTGCTATATCCTGTAGAACTGGCAAAGGCAAAGTACTAGGATTCAGGGGTGGATTAAAGCTGAAGGCAGAGGTACAGGTTTTCCCTGCATTGCTCTAGTTTATTTAGTAATAATGCAATCATAAAAAAACCCCAAACCCCAAATCCTCTTCATTATAGTTTTGCACTGGCATGAACCTAGAAAAGATGGTTATGTGAGGCAAAACTTTGGTATAAAAGGGATGTGTAAAACTCCTCTGACTCATTTGGCACTGAGTGGACTTTTCTGGGGTATCACTTTTGATACTATGGGACTCGGATATTGCAGCTCCTTTTCCTTTGGCCTTCAAGCAAAATCAATTCATGAACTATGCAACACTGCTTCAAGGCTCTTTTTATGAGACTAGCCTAATCTACATATGGCATTGTCCCTACTTTATAGTCTTTTAATTGGCTACAAGCAGCTTACCATATTGATTGAAAAATTCTTGTTACATTTAGGGCTATGGCTAATTATGATCTTTCTCCTCTCCTTGTCTTCATGATTTGTAGTTCACATCTCCTTCTCAGGAGCTCACTCCTTTCTCTTCTAGTCTGGAGTTTCCTCTACTGAGTGTCATTCTCTCCCTGATTTCATAAAACCTCATGTCTAAGCTGCTGGTGTTAGAAAGATACTGAATAAGATGAACCTGGGGCTCAATGGCAAATTCTGCTTTCCAAATAAATACTGGAAAGCTCTTGGTAGTATCATTATGTTGTCTAAGATTGGTTGTTCAGAGAATATTTCAGTAGCAAAAAAGAAAATATAGATTAAAAAAAAAAAATCAGTCCTAAATAATTTGTTTATGTTTTATGGGGACTAAAGAGAGGTTACAGAGAAAAGGTCAGTTGGTAAATAAAATGCATATTTTCTTACAGTGAAATAAAGTAGAATCCTTACTCAAAGGCTGTAAAAAAACAATTGTCACTGTTGATAACAATAAATGTGTAGCAAAATTAATTCATTCACTTACTGTTATGGAAGGAATACCAAAAGAAAATGCTATGATGAAGTATTATTTTCCAGAAACCTGACTGTAGTAATTTCTCCTAGATGATGATCCAATGATCCATGAACTTATAACTCCTGCAAAAAATGAAAAGTATTGTGGAATATCCATCCTATTTTGAGGCTTTTGCATCAAATTGCTGTACAATCCTCACTGCTGATGTAATCAATGGGAAATCCGTCTAAGCAAGAAAAATGTGAAATGGCATGACACACTGTCATGAGTAAAGCTGATTGAAAAATTCCACTTGACACCCTAAGTCACAAACTGTGTGCAGAAATTTTAGCATAATTCAGGAACTCAAAAGAGAGTTATTCCAAGACCTGGAAAATGTCATCATTCTCTTTGGAGTAAAATGTGTGAATTATTTTTATTGTTTCATTCCTTAGTATCCATATTTCCTTCTTTTGCACCTTATTTTACACATTTAATTTAAATAAGAGCAAATGTGTTCTGGCTGAATGTCATATACATGTTGCATATAACAGAACTATGATTAACTGTATGAATAATTACCAGTTGCAACTAAACAATTCAGATGGATAGTTTCATTAAGAAAACAACATGGGGTCATTATAAGGTTCTGGTCGCTGCCCCCAATCTTAGAAAAAAATATAGTTCTCTGAACCACCAATCTGAATTGGTGATAAAATATCCCAAGTAGGCTCACATTAAGCTGTATAATATGCAGGCTGCTTGATTTGTATTGAATATGTGTCTGGTGGCTGGAACCCACTGTAATGAACTAGCCCACAAATCACAGCTTAATGGGAATCTACTTATACATATTGCTTAATTAAAAGTTGTGAGCTTATTAACATGTGTCTTTGGCACTGAGCTTTGGGGATGTAATCTCTGTGCAAATAAGACTAGGTTGTAAAAGTTTTATAGATTGACAATGATATTAAATTCCATACCTTAATAACCCATCATTTTCTCAAAGTATGGTTCCTATTCTGTATTTATTTAAAGCTGTGACAAATTGTTTATTTGTAATCCTTTACAGTGTAGGACTTTGTGTGCTTGGTTTTTCTCAGAAATGGTAGTGCTGATGTCTCATCTACTTCTGTCAATTTTTTTTTGGGTCTTGCTAGCTTTTCTGGCTGGCATACAAGCTCAGAGACTCTTTTTTCATTATAGAGGCACCCCATGGCACAACACTTTAGTTAGAATTGTGCCAGTGTTTCCATTATAAACCTCTGTTTTCATGGGTTTATAACTTTACTGTAAAAATTTGCTCCAGGCTCAAACTTGGACTAGAAGTTCCAAGAGTGGGAGGGAACATTTTTTAACAATTAGAACAAAAATCTGCAGTATGTTGCTCTTGGTTACATGACTTTCTTCATTTCTGTATGGTTAGTTTCAGAAACCCTTCTATCCAATTTTTTGTTCAAATTTTTCTCTTTGGCTGTATTACATTTATCTCAGCTAATTCCACTTCATGTTCATTACTGAATTGATGTTACTTAAGAAAAAAAAAAATCAAGCAATCTCTTGTAATGCTTTAAAAACACGACTTCTTTCTCTATGGAAATAATTATTCCAACCTATTTGGCACCTTCCCTTAGACACTTAGAAATCTGATGATGCTATATGGGGGAGAAGAAGGGAGAAAATTGGTAAATGGAGATAGATGAGCTTTCAGAGGCTGCTGCAAGATTCTAGTGGTTTTCATGAATATCACCTATGCCATAGCTGTCCTTTCAGAAGAGAATCACACATTTTCACATTACACCCTCTGAATCACAGATCTGTTAAAGAGCAAAGAAAATAAAACTCTATTCTCTTTAATTTTGGTGTCTTTCTCTTCAGAAACTCAGCTTAAGAGAAACTAACTGTGGATATACCTCTTTTCCTTAATGCCTTGTTCCCCCTCCCCTCACCTCAATGTCCCACCAGAGAGCAGACAAGGCTTTCCCCAGCTGACCTCTTTGCCAAAAAGGGGTTAGGAACCATTTCAAACAGATGTGCTTCTTTGTGTGAGAAAGTTGTCCTTCTTGCCAGAATCAAATCACTCTGAGTGCAAATGGAACCTTCTCTCCTTAAAGGACTTGAACATGGGAGGTGAGATCAGTCTGAGAGGAGCTGCTCTAAGCCTCATGATGTTCAGACCAGAGTTGTTCTACCCTTGAGGAGACAGGAGGATGTGTGGTACACCTTTGTCCCTGCACTTTACTATCGTGCTGTCCCTAAAAACATACCTGGGGGACAGAGATGAATGGTTGCTCAAACAAGCAAGTGTATGGGCAGGATTCTGGTATGGCAGACTTGTCATATCTGACAGACATAGTCTGAGACCTGTGGCATCAGTGCCTAGCCTGGAGTTTTCCTGCAGCAGAGTTAAAACTGAGCAGTGCTGCTGTATCTCTTGCACAGTGTGGTGTCACCAAACCAGGATGGTTACCAGTCCTTGGAGATTGACACTGAGAAGCTCACATTTGAGATGCCCTACAAGAAGGCATCTCCTCCATCCTGGAACTCAGTTTGTGTTCAGTTCCTGTCTGTCCTGGGCTCCAAATGGTGTTGTGCCTTCTAAAGTTTTGTGCTGAGAGCTTTGGGGTAGAACATTACCAGGAGCCTACTGCTAAGAGAGGTTTTTACTGAGGAAAAGGAGGGAAAGAAGGGTCTGTCTCTGGAGAGGGTTTCTGAATGTCCTGGATCTAGTTTCTACTCCAGTCTTTTGTAACATGCTGGAAAATGCAGTGGGATCCTTCGCAACAAACTGAGACCCAGCAGCCAGCAGATCTGGACCAGGCAGTGATATCTCACAATCCTGATTTGTACAGAGCCTGGGCAACAGGCAGTCCCTGTGGTCATTCAGCAATAATGAGGGATTAATCACAAGTGACTAAAAACTTGATAATTCTTTCTAGAACAGGATGCAGATGAATATGCCCTAGTTGAAGTAATAAGTATTGTTTTCAATATACATGCTGAAATAAACTGTATAGTTACTCTGAATTCGCAGCAGTTAACACAACTGCATATGACAAATGAATAAGCAAAATTATAATAAACTATCCATGAACAATTTTCTATTTGTAGCCCACAAATTTTGAGTTCTGTACACAAACTGCTTTTATTCCTTTTTTGCATTCATCAGCAGTTCTGACAGCTCAAAAAAGAATTATTTCAGTTTGGCACAAAACTCAGTTATTTTGAACAATTGATTAGAAAAGAATCAAGTCAGATGTGGTTTTGATTTCACACTTCACAACTGTATAGCAGAAAGGAATTCTCAAACAAATGATTGTTTCAGCCTGAATTGTCAAAACATTTAATTACAAAATGAATGCACTGACAGCTTTTGACAAGAAGTTCAGCAACATGTCCATATTTGCATAAATCCATTTGATGGCACCTTTTTGTCTAATAAAATTTTTCCCTGCTTTAATCCAAAAGCTGAACTATTAGAACCTGACCCAAGAAAACAATTAAATACCACTGAAGCCTGGAACTAGATAAAGCATTTGAAGCATTGAACATGCTAAGTTTCTGGCCTGATTCCTTCTGAAATTCATTCTGTAGAAATCTACTTCCTCTTAATTAATTTGATTAAGTAGTGTTTTATCTGAGACACCCTCCATTGTGAAGAAAAGGAAAGTAAGAAGAGCTGGCTGGCAGTTAGACTAACGAGAAAATGATAATTTCTCTAATACCCTGCCAGGGTTCAGTAAAATACTACTCGCATTAAAATAAAAGTTATATTTCCCTAATCTTTTAGAGATGTGTGATTCTTTCAGAATTATATTAAAATCAAAGATTTATTACTGTCCCAAGCCTCAGCCCATTTGTTCTAAGAGGTATGTCTGAATCCCAGGGAGGAAAAAGGAGAATTAATTGCAAATCTGTCTTACGCACTTTTGTATCTCAGAAATGGTATGTCTCCTTTTCACAATTTTATATTACATTATTTTTATAATGAAACTGAACCTATGTATGTCTTTTGAATATCCTGATTCATTAGGCAGCCAAGGCTTGCTTTGGAAGAAATTTCTGTGTTATTTTACCTGGTTAAGAGACTCAGAGGCAGTAACCCAGCCTTTGCTGTGAAATACAGCTGAGAAATTAACCCATGAGCATCCTCACTTAGCTTCACTTCTCAGGCACATGTTGGTTGTGAGAAAGCCTCGCAAAGGGCACCCAGAGACACAGCCAACAGTGCAAGGAGAGTAAGGGACAGCCAGCAAGGGTGGTGCCACATGGGATGTGTCCAGGGATTCTGGTGGTGCACCACAGATTGCCTGGCTGGCCTCAGGGGGTGATGGCAGTGGTTGGGTGTTAATGGCACTGCTGGAGGCTCCAGCAGCCACAAGGATGCACAGTCACAGAATGTCTTGCATGCAGCTGGCCACGTGCCTTCCTGCCTTTGGAGCCAGCCCATCCTCATCCTCTCATCCCCCCTGCTCACTGACTCCCTGAGGCTTGGAGGAACATGTGCTGGTCACACAGAGGAACTGTGCTAATTGTGCAACATCTGGGCTGCAAGTGACCACAAAATGGGCAAGACCTGAGAAAAATCCAGTTATTTGTGCAGCTGCCTTCAGCAGGAGATTTTCAGCTACTGCTCCTTCTGTGCTCCAGGAGTCAAGCACAAAGTGACTTCCCAAAACTAGAGGAAAATCCAGACCTAACTGAGGATCACAGACACTCCTGAGCCTTTACATAGGTCCCACCTAAACAAAGACAAGCTGAAGCCATTCACTCCACTCTTTTTGGATCCTCTGCATATTTTTGGATCCTCTGCATATGTGACTCAGACTGTCTCTAACACAGCACTACTTTCTCAAAGCTCTAATTGATATTCAGACATAACTTTCCTCATATTAATGGAATTCACAGTTAATCTTCAGGGAAAAAAATCAGCATTTTCATGTGAAATTAGGTGTATATTGCTTAATCAAGGCTTTTCTGAATTAATTCACTAACAAAAACTATTCATGCTGGTTCTCTTTCAAAAGTCTTTGTTTCAATACAGCTAATAATTTTTAAACAGTTACAGCTAATTATCAAAGAATAACTAATGAGGCTGTTCATGACATAGTACAAGAACAATTTCTGTTAAAAAATATACTTTTTTATCATTGAAATGCTCACTTTTTTCAATTCTTCTATACTGTAGATATCCCAGGAAAAATTATGTTTTATCTGCTACCCCAGAATATCATTGAAGAGAATTTAATTTCCCCCAAAAAAGCCTCAGAATACCTCAGTGCTTTAAAGAAAGAGGAGTAAAATCCTTCCTTCACCAGTACCAGACCAGCTTTCTGCCCAGACACTGAACCTGACAGAAAAGGTGCAATGCAATCCAGAGTACAAAACCAAGACCATAAATAGAAGAGGAGCAAGGCCAAGAGAAGTGAGATCTAGAGAGGCATGAGTTAAGTGGGTACATGGCCCCCTGACCAGGCTGAAGTTTACAGAGTGCACAGTACAGAAGGAGTTATTTCAAGCTGCAGAGCAATGAATTCCCACAGTTCCTGACATCTGGATGTGCATTTCACTGTACACCCTTGGATGAAACCCTGCTCCCTCCAAAATCAGCTGGAGCTTTGCCCATCTACACCAGGCAGCTGGCACAAATGCTACACAGCACCCAAAGGAAAGAGGTGGGACAATATTGTAGGATGTAATCCCCTTCACCTTCACATCAGGAAAATAATCAGTGATTACTCAAGCAACTTAGGCAGAGATAAACTTCTTAGCTGATTAAGACAAACAAGATAGGGCTGCTGGTGTAATATTCCGGGAAAAGCCATTTGTTCTCCAGTTCCCATGAGAATGAGGAACAAAAAGAGAGATACAGAGGCTAACAATTCTCTGCATGTGTGAGTTTCTAGATGAAAAATGGGATCCTGCTTGTGTTGTTTAAACTTCTTGAGCTTACTGAGTAGGAACTAAAGGAATAAGAGGTAATTCTTTTCATTTATTCAATCACGGTCTGAGAGAAAGTCAGTGCAGTGGAGAGAGAAATTAACATGTTCTTCAGTTGTTTAAAAACAATGAAAAGAAATTTATCCTGACTTTGAACAGAATCATTAAAAGATCACTGTATCTAATTTTAAAATAAATCCACATTCCCATCTGGGCATATATAGAACACTTGCTGAAGGTTTTACATTATAATGCAAAAGATTTCATTATTTTTCCTGCCCTCTCATGAACATACCCAAAAAAAGGAAGGACTTTCTTCAACCACCATGCAAGTACAGCTGAAATATTGCCAATGCAGGCTTTTGTATCTTGTCCTACTAATCTATGCATCCTTAAAGGTAGGATGATAATTCATTCTTTTTTCCTAGAGCACTCTGGACCGTAGCACTAAATGGAAGAAGGACTATGTGTCCTAATTCTGAGGAATGAGACTAAAATACCAGTACATTTGACTGGTATCATTGACCAATAGGTAGTCATCAAACAGTAAAAGCACCCAGAGCTAACACAGCAACCACAGAAGACAGAAGGAATATTTTCATTAGCTTCAGATGGATACTTTTTTGCTCTTGGGATATATTTTAACAACAAAAGCAACAAAGGATATATCTGTGCTGCAATAGGTGTATCCCTGCTGAAGCAAATACCTAAAATTGTTCTGTAGATGTTTGAATGGCAAAACTGTAACTGCAGCTCTGTGCTACAGGGATTTATTGTACTCAAAACCTATCTAAAATATACAGTATGCAAAGTGTTAGTCCATTTTTGTAAACATGGCAAGTTATTTCTAAGGCTCAAAGTCTACTTAAAATGGTGAAAAACTTCTTGCCAACTTGTTAGGTAGGGATTGCAAGCAAAACATAAACACCTACAATTAAATCCAGTGAATTAGCCTTTCTAAAAACAAATATAAATTCTTGGGTAAATACTTTGTTCTTTCCTAATGTGGATGTGCCAAGTGATAGGGGAAGAGTTGCCTATTTTTGGTGTAGATTGTTTTGTTGTTGCCTTTTAAAAAGAATTGTTTGTGGTTTTGTTTGTTTGTTTTGAGTTTTTTGTTTGTTCTTTATTTTGAGCTCAATTGAGAAACACAAATCTTGGCATTGTCACACCTGATATTCTCTGTATTTCCTCTGTAGCAGCATAGTATCACAAGGCTTGAATAAACATTGTAACACCTGAGATTTTCTAATTGCTGGCTATAATGAGCACCTGATGCCCTAAGATAATATGATTTCTTTTCACCTTTCCCTTGAGAGGACATACTGTGCTGTGTTTCTCCATGCTGAGCAGAAGAGTGACTACTGGTGCCAGATGAAATAAAATCAAGATGTCTCCCAATAATTTGAGAGCCAATATATGTCACTGCTCTAGTTCCCTCTGCTCTTGACATCGTTTAAGGATTTCTGTGTGAATCCACTTGGGAATGACAGAGACAGACAGCAATCAAGGCAGTCCTTCTTGAAGAAACAACTGTATATCTGACAGAGAATGAGTTTATTTACTCCTTTGCTTCTTCAGATCTTCACAAAGCCATTTGGGAATTACACTGGGATGGATATGTGAATACTATGGCCACTGTGAACTCTGCTTACTGAGAGAAATCTCTTACATTTCTTATTGCACACAATCAATACATGAAACTTCCTTGGAAACAAATACAATATCAGGAATTTTACCTCTAGATATCTCAAAATGTAATAAAACCAATGTTTTCTGATAAGGAGGATCTTACAATTAGGCAATGTGTTAACTTGTTGCTGACTCTGCATTTCTAATCTGTGGGATCTGAAACCAGCTACTTCATGGATCCTGGACTGGATAAAAATTGCATGGTCTTCCCCACGCTGCTCTCTACTCCTCCTTAACCTGTGATATCAGCTGTGACTTAGAGAGAGAATCCCTTCTGCCTTCCTTTAGTCTGCATTCATATCTGCTATCAGAGATCTTGATTTAAGAACTGCCAGCATGGGAATGAATCTCATTGTTGTTCATAAATGCTGGTGAGATTAAGTATATGTCTTTCACTTGTTAACCTTTTCATATGTGATTGCATTCTGCAGTGCTGAGCATCCTTGGATGTAAACCACAGAGGAAGTAACTTATTGTATTGGGCAATGACCGGCTGCAGATTGTGAGGCTTCAATCAACAGATTTAGATTTATACCAGGGATTGAAGGCAGGGCAATAGCTCTGCCTCCATGCTGATCTGCAGGTGCAGTCCAGCTCCAGGCTGAGAGCACATATATAAATGGCATATATAAATATATTGTGGCATTGACTCCACTATCCTTTTCTTAAGTGCTACAATTTCATGAAGACTTGAGTAAGCCACTGCTCAGTCTAAGAAAGAGTATGTTCATACACTTGCATGTGTTTAAATCCTGGGGCATGGCTTATTTATACCTTTGCCTGCAGATATTTTGTTAACTTTTTTTTGTGTGTGTATGAGTGTGAATTTATTCTAGAATTTAGACTTCGTGTGGTTTGGCACACTGCTATTTACTACCTCTTATTGAATGATGGTAGCAGAACAGTTTTTCTGGTTTTAACCATTTTTGAGCTGTATTTCCACTAACATTTTAGTTTACAACACTGGGATCAAAAGCAGTTACAGCTGTGGTATGAGTATCACTGAGGGGCTTTGGTTTCTATACAGTTAAACCTTAGTTAAGACTACATATGAACTGCTGTAACAGTTTCCAATTATTCCTTGTGGTTTGGCCATTTGCTTCTGTATCTCAAGCTTTCAACTCATCTGAAAAAAAAATTCATTATAAATGTATCTATATTGTCACAATTTTAAAATTTAATTGGAATTGCTTTTAGCAAAAACACTGTGTTCAATGTTGGTAGATTTCTGGCAGAGAAGAAAGGATAAGATCATACTTTCAGTGCAATAACTGCTATATGTCTTAAAAACTTGATATCAGTAAGAATCAAAATGCTTCCTACAAAATAAAAAAAAAAATCTGATTTCTTCTACTCCTAAAAAAGCACACAAATTCCATGTTAAATGTTTTTTTCTCTCAGGTCAGTGCTTCTTTCTTTCTCTTGTTCTTCTCTTACCTTTGTTTTTACCCAATAAAGACTCCAGTTCTTGATACTCTCTCTGTTTGTTTCTGAGAGCTGTCAGAACGAACACAAACTCATTACCTTTTGTACTCCTTCTGAGTTCCCATTGCTACCACCTCTTTAGACCTGTTACCTTCTACCCCAAAAATACCAGCTCCTCTCCCTCTCTTTTGTCTCTGCAGCATCTCAGATCTGCTCTCAAGTCCACAAGGCCCTCATTCTCTTCATTTTCCATGTGCTTCTCATCACTGCTGCCCACCCTCCAGGGCTCAGTGTCGCTCCCTCCTGAGCCTTGCAGATGCACAACCCTGCATCTTGGAGAAGATGCTGCTTTCTCAGAGCCTGTCCAAAGCAATCTGAGCACCTTGCTAAGCAGCTGGAAGGCCACCCCAAGGAGAAGTCTCAGTTGCTTTGGCTCTGTTACTACTCTCCAATTATCTCTTCCACACTCACCCTAAACTTCTGTGCCAAGCAGTTTTTTTGGCTTCTACACACCCCAATCCCAACCCCTCTTCATTATTTTTTTTTGTGATGCTCAAAAACACTATTGTTTTTTTTTCCAAAACCCTGCCTCACGACCCTCCTTTAAATTCCTCCTTAAAACTCCTATTTTTCTGTGCTGCAAAAAAATTACTGAGCTCTGCCAAGTGCTCAGGAAGAGTCTGATAGTAATTTACTGTTATTCTGCAAAAAAGTATTATTTCATTTTCACTCTGTGCTTCCCCTTCTGTCTGACTGTCTGGCTATATCTCTTGTGTCTATCAGTTGCATTCAGAGCCCACATGCAAGTTTTCTCTGTCAGTCTGTACCATTTTTCTGTGGATACATATCCTCTAGCAGAAAAATCTGATCCTAGGAAATGCTGAGCCAGCAGCAGAAGATGATGTTCAGCTAAAGATATTTGCAGTTCTTTTTCCTTATTTTTTTCTGGAGAGTCTTAGGATTTTGTTTCTTTCCTTTGCATTGTTTCCTTTTAAATTTGTTTCTTTTTTAATGCATCTGGCTAAGAATGGCTTTGAACCACAATGATGGATACCAGCCTAGCTCTTGATAAGCAGCTGTCTGTAGATAGATTATTGAAATGAGGGAAAGTAGGAGTGCTACACAGCAGAGGTAATCCTAACATCGACATCACTGAGTGCTTCTTAGTTGGCAGAATAAACCCTAATAAAGTAACCAATACTGTCGTGCAATATTTACATTTAGACTTAAATCAGGACATACATATGGAAAAACTATATATGATGACATTGCAGATTGCCTTTTTTCAAATAGGTCCTTCAGGGTAGCAGCTGGATTGGTTTTCAGATAGGAGCTTCTTAATCCAGGCAGATGTAGCTCTCATCAGAAGTTAATTTGCAGAGATATTCACATATGCAAATCATGTCACAATGGTGAAATGCAACCACGTAATGACTGGAAAATGTTATACTCATAAATCATACTACCACGATCATCAAAATTTCCACTCAGCCAGGACAAATTCAACAGCATTTATGTCTTTCCAGCTTTTAGCCCATAAAAAATCTGTGTTTTTGGAGACTGTGTTACACTGGTGATCTTAAAACTCCCAAGTCTGGTATAATGAGTCCTCAAGTGCGTTATAACTTACCAGTAATTACATTTCAACATTTCTGCTTTCAGCAGTTAGTGTTTTATTCATAAACATTTAAACACTGAATTAGGCATAAAATAAGAATGTTGGCAACAACCGGGTTTAATTTCATTAACTATTAGGTAAACGTAGTATTGCTTCTTCAAATAATCCTTGGTTTGAATGCTAAAGATGTAATGAACTTCATGGTTCATAGCATCTGACATTGCTTAATTAATGGGTGCATTTATAGTACATAGGCCTCGGTAATTGATTTATATGCATGATTTGCACATACAGCTGTTAGTTCCTGTAGGAAAGTCATAATTCAAATGTGTGCATATATTCAAGATATGGGGAAAGGGGAGAAAAACCCACCTCACACACTTGTCGAGTTCCCAATAACAAACAAATAGCACAAGAAAAATAAATAGCATCAGAAAAAAACTACCAGAAGTAGCATTAATGTGATCACTTTGAGTTTCCACAGCTCACACATTTCAAGTGGAAAACATGACAAAATGCTTCTCAACATTTTTTTTTCTCTTTACAGTAGATGTGGTTAAGTCTATATATGCCCACACACCTCTGTGAGTCTGTTCATATTACAGCATATGTAGGGTGAATGGAGTCCACATTTTCCATGCCCATTTGAGTTTCTCTCCCTCACTCAAATACACATAAACTCACCCAAGGTATACATAATTTAGATTTAGGAGCAAGAACAATAAAGCTAAGAAAAGGTTACACTTAATATTACACATGTTTAGTCTCGGGGCAAATCTTCTCCTAACTGAAGCCAAGCATTGGAGGCGAGGGAATTCAGCACAGGTTTTCTAGCCTGTCCAACAGATTACTTGTGAAAGCCAAAGTGGTGTGTTGAGAAGTCGATGCTGAAGAATAACTGAGCTCCGAGTGGAAAGAGGTCTCCTGTGGCAGTTTAAAAAGGTTGAGGAAGAGAAACAGCTATTTCTGGATTATCCATTACCTTGGAGCTAAGGCTGCATCCTTCCCAGTACTTTCCTTGCTGTTCAGTGTATCCTGAGCAGCAGCCTCACGAACTGAAGCAAATGTCCCCATTCCAGCATGCTGAGTTCCAATTCCCCCATCTTTCTCCCTTGCACTGACAACTACCCCATATTAGCAGCAAACCTTATTTCAAGGGTTCTGTCAGGAAGTGCTTGCCATTTCAGGGGTTTTGGTTTCAGTTATCAAAGCATTTCATTGTACATTAAGGAATGCAGAGCTCAGGCAACTTGATGGCTTTCACAACCCTGGCTCCATTTCCTGGTGCTCTGAGGCAACACTTAGCTTTTCACTCTTCAGACCCTTATACACCCTACATCTGCTATTCTAATGCCTGCATTCATCAGTAGACTGGCAATAATAAATTTTCTTCTTTCCTTTCTCTTTTCTTTCCAAAGGCTCTCCCTTATACACACGTTTGTCATTTCTTCACTACTGGCTGCTGACTGGCCAAACCTCCATGAACAATAATTCCATTATAATGTAAGCCAGGGGCATGGCTGGCTTTATGGTTTGACTGGAGGCAGGTGAAAGGGTGGAAAGGAGATTATTTTAAACTCTTAATCATCACTCACCTTTTTTCAATATTCATTGACAAGCTGTAGTGGAAACTATATTTTTTCATGTGAACCCAGGCACTCTTCCAGACTCATTCCCTAGTATAAGCCCAGTGCTTTCCTTCTGAGTGTTTTACTGCAGTCTTCTGAAACCAAATCTTTCCCACAGTGTTAGTGACTATGCCCTTACAGTCTGAAAAGGCCTAGCACTCAGACTGGTGGGCTAAAATAATTTACATCACCAGGACCTAAGAGGCATGAAGAACAAGATCTGAGAGCCTGAATACAAGCCTAGTCCCCACACAGTGCAGACGAGTTTGTGATGTGTGGATTGAAAGTCTCTTACACCAGCTATCACTTGAGAAATGCTGAGTTATTCCATTTGATTCAGAAGACAGAGAGTTAACAATAGAGATGGTGGTGTAAGGCAGCATGTTCTTTTCTCCTTGTTGTAGAAGTAGAGTCAGTTCAGGAAGCTGTGGAGTGGTAAGGACCAGCTCTTAACATCTCCAGTGTAGCACTGATGGGCACAGTGGAGCATAGATGAACAGTGGAGCTGTCACAGAAGAACTGAATCACAGGAAAATTTGGCTGCAGGGATATGATGCACATCATGAGTGAGCCCAGAGCCAAACTGTAGGACCATATAAATATCCCAATGTTCATTTCAATGGTATGTCTGTTTTACTGTCTCTACATGAAACACACACACTGTTCCAGTTTTCCTGGAAATGGGCAGTAGCCAGGATTTAGTCCATGGAATGAATTGCTCTAGCTGCTGCTAACTTTTATAGTGGAGAAAACTGAAAGGTAGACAATTAAGCTATGTTTAGAAGACATATATTAATATTGACTTATTTATATAATATGCATAAAAAAAAAGAGACAGTAATATGAAATCCTAAATCTAAAGAACACTAAAAGTGGGAGAGGAAAACAGAAAAAATGTATTGCAGTCTTTGAGACAGATGATTAAATGACTTCTCCCCTTGTCCTCCCCAGCCTGATTTTACTGATCTGACACACTGTTTGGAAGAATATCAATAATGGGTTTAGATTTTCAGAGGTTTGGCCTCTGAAATTATCCTGAAATCACTGCATATTTTTCAGAGCAGCAGAATGGGTTTCTTGGAAGAGGTAGGCAGAAATGGTGATGATCTAAGATAAAAAATACTATGTAATATAAACACTTTCCACTAACGCTTCCTCCTCTTCAATGTATAATCCAGTTCTCATTGATTTCAAATGCAGTTGGGTTTCATCTGATCACTAGTTATTAAACAGCTTCTAAAGCTATAAAAAAACCCCAAAGCTTTGCTAGAAATAATCTTTGTTTTCTTGCCAGACTGTAACAATAATAACAATTGTATATAAACATGCGTATACACACATTTCCTTTCCATTTTTATATCTTCAATCATCTGGAGTTCTTCAAGCATTTTATGCAGGTGAGTAAAAAATAATTATCTTTGTTTTGCAGGCACAAAGGGAAGGTGGTTGAAGTTGGCAGAAAAAGGAATAATATTGTGAATTTTCCACCAAAATTAAAAAAGATCACATTTATATGAAAACTGCACTGGGTTTCTTTGACCAAATATGCTGTTTTCAGCATTTTTTACTCTCTCCTTTAGTTCTCCCAGCCTCCCAAATATCCTTGAGACTAGGTTTGAACTCTCCCAGCAGTCTTGGCAACATTCTTGATGTTAAATTGGGCAATTGTTAGAGCATGTGTTCCTTCTGTTTGTATAGGACCACTGCTAGGTCTGCCATTTCTAAGAGTCTGATTCTGGTCCCTGTGCTTTTTCACACCACATCAGGTGCTGGCTGGCACTGCCAGCAGGGGACAGTCCCTGGCTGCCCATGCCTGTCCCTGTGCCCAGGTTGTGCCAACAGGCAGCATTCCCATGCAAGGCCAGGCAGAAGTGGAACACTGGGGCATGCCATGCCCTGGAGTTTTGTTTGTTGTTGTTTTTTGTTTTTGGTTTGTTTTCTTTCTCCATGCAGTTCCCTATCATTTGCCCACAGGTGACACGTCCTTCTCATCACGTTGCTGAGCACAGACTCATCTGCAGCAAGGTGACCACAGTCCTTCCTCTGCCCAAATCTGTCCTTACCCATGCAGAATCAGTGGTATCTGCAGGGATAATGGTAGAGGAAGAACCAGGCATGACTGAAGGTGTTAGCTAATTTATTAATGTGGCAGGATGCTGTTTACTGTACATCAGATAGCACTGAAACAACTGATTTTTCCATCAGTATTAATGCTTCTTGCTGGAGGGGTGAATCTTGCTGTGTGCCATGTCCTCCTGACTGGTTTTAGAACATGTTCTTTCCCATGCAATGGTTCCAAAGTTTGGGGGTGTTTGCACAGCAGGGAAAAATGCTCAAAGCTGCTGTAATCTCATTTGAACTCTGTAAAAGCATATGGATGTGATCTTGTGATTAAAAATAAAGTTTCCTCTAAACAGGTTCCTGGGGAAGTATTCATCTGTTCTGCAAAGGGATTGCAGTTAATTCTAACTAAGGAACACTTTAAAACTATTAGGAGAGGGTAATTTTAGCAGTTCTACAGATGATTAAAAAGTCATTTTCTAAAATATTCTCACTGGAGATTTTTTCTTTTCTTAAAGAAAACATTTAATTGCTCCAATCAACCATTGCTACTTGCTGCTCATGATGTAATTTGTATACAAGGTATATGGTAATTTTTCATATTTGATTAGGAATGCATTCCCCATAGTTCCTATCATTCATCTTTAATTGACTATAACTCACTTCTCATTAAAGAAAGAAGGACCACAGTAGATGGAGAAGGGGAACACTCTGGTTTTGCAGTAGCATGACCTGGTACACTTGGTGATGTCCCTCTGATAAAAACTGCTTCTATTATTTTTCCACTCCTGTGACACCAACAGTGGAATTCCCATCTCACTGTTAGGTGAGGCCAGCTTTGATTTTAGTTCCAGAATTTGCATTGGCATCACCCACTTGTGTACTACAAAACCAGTCTCTCTGATAAGCAGAAGAAATTCTGACCAGCAAATGCCACCAACACCTGACAACACTTGAAATGTTAAATAGTTTAAGTGGTCCAAGAATGTGACTCCTCTTCCCATCCTTGATGCTGAAGTTAGGCATCTCTACCACATAGCAAAGAAGGCTGTTTCCAACACTCCACTCCTTGAAGATGTGACATGGTAAGTAACAGTATTTATGCATTTTAATGTGTTTCTAACATATATCTAAGCTTTCAGTTCTTCCTGATAACTTACCTTCAGGTCTTGGATGAGTAGTGACACAGAAAAATCAGATACCCAGCCAATGTGCAGCATGCTGGCAGTCTTGCCTGTCTTTAGATTCTGTTTGTGCAATAAATCCAGCAAGCAGTATGACAGTAGTTATGGGTGAGTGGTGCATATAGAAGTACAGCTAGGCTCTGTAGTTTCCTCTTGGGATAAACAGCTTCTTTTCATTATCAAAAGCAATCCCAGCAAGCAAGTGACACTAAAGGGCTTTGAGGTTCATTTAGAATCAAGTCTGTACTACCCTGTGTCTCATCCATGGGAGGCACCATTCAGTGGTGTCTTACCATTCATCACTTTACGCTTATTTTTGTAAGATTTTTCCCTCGCAAGAATAGACCCAGACACATTTTCTGTGGTATAACCCTGTTAAGTTCTAAGGACCATGGTAGCAACACTGAGCTGTCCACAGTGGAGTAGTTCTGTAAATGTCATTGCTGTGAAAAAATAGCCACCAGTGACTTAGGACCACTGGATCAATTACTAGGACCAATCTAAAATTACTTATTTTCAAGGACTGAAATTCCAGCTTTCTCTTTTCAGCATTTTGAATTTTCAGACCTTGTAAGATAGCCCACTGAAACCCAAAACTTCAGCATGTTTTCTCCAAGAGTTTTCTTGGAAGTTTTGAAAGCTGAAGCATTTTTGTTTTCTTTACAATAGTTCCCAGGAGCACCTGTCAAGGACTGGGTATTCTGTTGTCATAAAAATATGAAACAACACAGTGCCTGTAGACAAAAAACAGCCACAGTTCAGAGCAGCAGATCACTGGCAATGGCTTGTTGGGCTCTCCCTGTTCACACTGGTGGTGCCCAGAATGCTTGGTTAGGCCTTTGAACTAGGGAAAAAAGAGACCTGATGCTGCCCAGATTATTCCACAGCATGCCTAGCCTTGCCAAGCCCAGACTGCAGCTTCCCCTTCTCTTGTAACCTTGGGCTGGAAGCAGTCACGGTGTTCCTGCTGATGCCCCAAACCCCATCTACCTTCCAGATTTCTTGAACTCTTTCCCTACATGCAGCAACCTGTCTATTCTCCAGGTGGTTCCCTAAGAGGAGCAGTGTCCACACCTGTGTGGCTGTAACCATAGCTGAGCTTCTGCTAACACAAGCAACATCATTGAGTCACCACAGAAAACTGACCTCACCCAGGATGACTTGTAGCTTTAGCTACAGAGGACTCATTGCTAATGAGAAGTTTGACCTTTTTTTTCACCTTCTGGCTTAGCACACCACAGTCTGATGGTCTAGAGGAAAGAGTGAGGGGGCTCATCAGGATGCCTCATTATTAATCCTTTGCCCACTCTTTATATTTCAGTGCCCCTGACCCACCCTTTTCCCAAAAGACTGTGGCTTTCAGCATGTCATATTAGAGAATACTCCTTCCAAAAGAGATCAACACTATCTGGTAATTTGCTGTGACAAACAAATAGTTCATTTGTATAACTGTTTAGTAGCTCCAGTTTTCTCCCTGAAAACCAAACATTTAATTTCATGACCCTCTAATTCCTTTGTTTGGCTTGAACTGCTGAATCTTTACCATTCCCCAAACTTTCATCAAGTCATGGTCCCTTGCCATCCCTTCCATGTGACCTCACCAAACAGTCATGCCTTCCCTTTGCCCCCAGACATCTATTGTTCTTCACATCAGTTAATTTTGCCCTCACAAGAGTTGTAGATGCATACCTGACTACATATACTCCTATGGAAAAGAAAGAGTGGAATGTAACAGGGTGAAATTGTCTTTATGCCATTATAGTAACAATATCATTAAACTTGATATAGTTTTCTTTTAAATTTCAATGGAACATATTGCCTGATCTTTTTATAAAAATGACTTTGGGAACCATAGAAGTCTAGACATTTCTTTATTTATGCTGCTGCATCAGCTAATACTTCCAGTCAGAAGCTATCTTGGAAAGCATATGAAGGCCTTATATGATCCAGTAATATTGTGAGCTAAATGTTGCATTAGAACATTTTAAACTAACAAGCAGAAAGCTTTCTTCTATGAAATTAGTTGATATGTTTCTGTGAACAAGGTAGTGCCAATGGAACTGTAATCTTTTGCAAATACTTCTCTATACTTTTCATTCTATTCTGGAATTTTATACCTGTTCTTTTCTGTCTTACAAACTTTTTTTATAATACATCTTTTCACAAAGTAACAGAATGGCATATATATGTGTATAGTCTAAACAAGCCATTATTCATCTTTAAAAAAAACAGACAAAGCATTTTTTATGGCTTTCCATTGTATTTAGTTATATAAATTATTACTATAAATACTACTATAATATATCATATTACTATATTGATTTTCAATGTTGATCAAATTTTATAGATAGCTGCATTTTCTGAGAACTGTCCAATAGACAGGAAGTTCTGAATGAATCAGGAATTCTTGAAGCCAGGACTTAATCTTCAAATTTCTTCAAAAGACATAGCTTTAAAAATAATAAAAAAATTACATACATCAGTTTGGAGTTAATGAGAAGAATAAGCTTAAAGGATACCAAAAGCCTTGTTTGTGCTTCAAATGTCTTCTTTGTGAATGATGTTAATATTTCAATATCAGGTAGTACTTGAAAATCTAAGCTGTATTCACAAATGGCCAAGGCTCCAAAATTCACAGGCAACTTCTGAGAAAATAGACTTTAAAATGCTGGTCTGTAAATCCTTTTCAAATACATCTTAAAAGAAACCCAGCCCAGTATTCAGAAAGTTGGGAGAATGAAAAATTATGAGAAAAGTTGTGTCTTACTGTCAAACATTCATCAAGTGAGGAGAAGAAAACATTAGAAAAGAGAAAAATTGTCACATCTATACAGTTTTTAAAGCAGGTCAGGAGGAAAAAAGGGATTGCATTCTGTATAAAGCATTGCGGTGTGGATTGGAACAGGAAGAAATAAACAACACCATAGATACATAAAAATCAAACTTAATTTTTTGTCAGAATTGATCTACTAATTTAGAATAAATATGCCCTGCAGAAGTTGCTTTCTAACTTTCCAAGTGCAGAACAACTAGGAACAGTACTGACTAAAATTAATGTATGACTCCTCTAATGACTTCTCTATTTCTGTACTGCATTTTAAAAAATTAGTGGAACTTAGTGTCAAGATAAATCTAACATACATTCCTAAGAGGATCAAGGAAATTATTGACTTGTTGCTAGAATTTTCCTTCATGATTGTCTTGAACTGTATCAGTGACCAGAAATGGAATGTACTCTGTTGGACTTCTGACTAGAAAACTGAATTTCTTAGAAGACAGAAAAGGACAATTTCTTCCTTCACTTGTATTCCAGGATCTCCTAGATATGTGGTTCTTTGTTTACAATCTCAGTTACATCAGTGTAATAAAAGGAAGAGTTATATGTATAGCATTTGCCACTATGTATTTTGACATCATTATGTACTTTTTGGCCTGGATCTTTGTTAGCACAAAAAAAGCTAATTCATTTCACTGACAACAGCATAGTGTTTGATTAAATCTTATTTAACAGCAAGTCATTATCTTATTGCTGACCTAAGCTCACTGTGAGAGTCAGGTCAAGCAAGGAATTTGGAGATCTGAGGTATATAAACAGTTGTAAATATAATTCTGCAGAAATATGTATGAATATGCAAAGCAAACCACAATTTTCAGATAATACTAAGCACATCACTGTATGTCAGATGCATCCAAAATCAAGCCCTTGGATCAAATAGATTGCACCTGCTTACCTTGGAATTAACCCTAGGGCAGGACATCAATGAGAGTAGGCAGAGGTGATGTTTGGCTCTGCTAATGACAAACTGGAATGTTGAGTATCCCTCCATTTTTTAACAGAATGGGCCAAATGCTGCCCTTGGTTACACTCCCAGGCCTCAGATAACATGAGTATAATTGAAAGCAGTTTTGGTTCAATATTTCTTGTATTTTAGAAGCTATGGAGCAATCAAGCAATATGACCTTTTAGTGGTCCACCAAAGAATCAAGTTCTGTTCTGTATGGGATCCAGACTAATCAATATCCTATTACGACCACAGCCTGTTTGAGGGGGTTTTTTTTTGTTTTTTTTTTGTTTTTTGTTTTTTTTTTTTTTACAACTGAGACACATTGGGAATAGCTTGGACAAAATATTTCTCCTTGCAGCATCTGAGACTTGGCAGATTCACAAACTATTAGTGTGTTAAATCTATGCTTTTCAATAAAACGACATGAGTGTTTAAGCTCTATTGTACAATGTAGTGCAAACATACCCAGGCTTAACTCATTCAAGCACTCCTCAGCCAAATCTCCAAACAACATCCACAATGAGAGAGAGTTTAGAATGATACACCAGTCCTTATGCACTAATAAATACATAAAAATAACAAGCTTAAACTAACTTGTCAGGTATAGTAGGGGTTTAACCATCAGGGGTGACAGAATTGGCTGAAGGAAGTCTGAACCAAGGAGCCAATAGCATTCCAGTGAGTCAGGATATCATCCACCATTTTCAAGCACAGGGATGACTGATAGCTTCTTTGACATGCAGAAATACAGGGTGGGACCCTGGGGTGAGATCTCACCATTGAAGTCCATGGCATCTCTCCAGACTTCCACTGCTGAGAGCAGTCACAATAAGGATGGCACTACAGGTGTGCCTGAGCACACATGCTGTATGCATGTTGATGAGAAGAAGGAAAAAAAGCACTGGGTCTATTCTTACTTGACAAGACTGTCTCAAAGGAAGTGAGGCCAGACTGTCTCCATATGCACTCATCTGTATTTCAGATCACAAATAAGGAGGGAAAAGCACAAACCCTACCCAAGGTTTATTTTTCCTTCAAAATGGGTTTGTTTTCTTAAAACAAAATAGCCACAGCTGTATTCTTAAAATCAGTAATGAACTAAAGTCAGGTCATAGTTGTTCTTTGGTTTTTAGGATGAACATTTCTGAGGAATAAATCTAGTGGACTTGTAGGTCAGAATGGCACACAGTTTCACTTGTGTTCACATCCCTGTAAAGCTTGCATGTGTGCATTTTACTGCTTAAAACTGTTTGGCCATCATGGAAACAGTGGGGTGAAGGGTAAGAGCAGTGTAACTTCCAGGTTGTTCTGCAGTGAAGGGGGTGTGGGCAGGGGTCCTGCATTGCCACGTTCCTGCAGCAATGGGATGCTGCATGGGGGTCACACAGCAGTGTGGAGCTGGAGCCTGTTGTCACCCAGTGAGCCCTATTGGGTTTGAGTTTCTCTGCAGTGGCTACAGCAGGCCATGAAGAAAAAAAAAATAAAAAAGGTGTAAAGGGCTTTTATTGAAACTTCATACTGCACAATATTTAATATGCCTTTCCTGGATACTTATTTGGAAGAGAGAACCTCTTGAGTCCCTCAAACTCCTATTTGAACTTGGTAATGTGCTAAAGTAAATGTATGAAACAGTATATTTCTTATTTATTTATTTTTACACACACATAGAGTAGGCCAGGAAAACTGTAGTATATCATTCTGTATTCTGCATCTGCTTGATTACTCTTTGCTATGCTAATGAAAAACTAATGGTATTTGACTTTCCTGTTTGCAGAAGGCAAGAGTACTTTTTATAAGAGTGAGCCGAATTTTTCAAAAATGCTTTAACTCCTTTTGGGGTCAAAACCATGCAATCCATGCCTGAGACCTGGCATGAGCTACATATACATCCTTGACACTGAAATAATGGGAGGTCTGTAACTGTTGTGGGATGAACACATTGGCTCTAAGTATCTAAATGAAGCTGACCTTTTACATATTAATGTTTCATTGCTGCTAATAAAAAACCCCTACTTTTTTCAGAGGCAGGAGTAGAAAGAAATATTACTAATACTTTAGTAAGATCTATGTATTCTCACTGCAATGAAATGAGAAAGGTCAAATTTTCTCTCCAACCCTTTTTTTTTTTTGTATTCTCTAACTTCTCACCCATCTTTGTTGTACTAATGAAATTAAGATATCCTTCATGATATAACTGTGAGCTAGGGGGATCTAAATTACCTTCATCTGGCATCATTCCAGTATACTATAAATGAAGTAATTGTCCTTGACTATAAAATTTGCATTTTCAAGACTTAATTGCTGTCATTACATCTTTTTGTAATTCTATTAATTTAACTGAATGGAGCATTTGGTTTTATGGTAAAAAATTTGCATTAAAACATTGTACATCTAAATAGAATTTTAATATTTGTGTCAAAAGCTCAGTACAGTTGTCCCACAGGACCTAAACAATTTCAGAAGAGAATAGGAAGCAGTCACATTTTAGGACAACAAACAGGTTTCCCTTTGGTGAATATTAATAAAACTTGCTGTAACAGACTTCACGTGCTGAAAATCACTCCTGCCTGATCTCTATGAAAGTTTTGTTAATCTACAAATTCCATACCATAATTCTTAACAGGAAATGTATTTGCCCAGATACAGGATAGGTAGGATGTATGTTTGTTCTGTCAGGAAACAAACCTTTTTATTTTTCTTCCTTTCTTTATTCTGTTCTGACAGAACAAGGTACTTTGGTCAAAGACCATGAACAAATGGCTAAAGCAGTGAGAGGGCCCTGAAGAGGCTGAATACACTGCAATTGCAATGATTCCCTGGGCACTTTTTTATACATGGGGCCCAGTGGTAAGCTAAGACTGTCTTATCAAGTACACACAATTTGAAACTGGGTCCATCTTCTTGCAGTGAATTTATGTGGAACTTGGGAACTGCGACCTCTCATTAGGTCTTTGGAGGTATTTAAGCCACTGGAGCCCTTGGGAAGTAAGTACCCTGTGGGTTTAGGGTCCCATGCAGGCAGCACTACAGGCAGTCACTCTAGGCACTACACGAAACAACTAACATGTGGATGAGAAGACTGTGTTTCATGTTGATCAGAAAAGTCTATGCTATTTTCCATTTTGTGTTAACAAACACCATTGAGTTGTCTAACATTATTTATGCAAGTAATCAAGATGGATTGGCTTCACATTGAATATGTGTGTGGGGTTTTTGATTCTTTTGTTTGTTTGTTTTTGTTTTCCTTTTTGTTTTGTTAGCTTTTTGGTTTTTAATTTTTTTAACATATGAATAATATTTAACAAGAGGTAGTGTGTTAGTGACAGAAATCTCATTAACTGCTCTTAATATATGTTGTTTTTACTGGACTTCATAGTCATTGTGTAATTGAGCTTCACAACTTGCTTGTGAAGCAGAAAAGATGAAAGATGTCTCCATGAAAGAGATTTATGGGATGGTGAAATTAAAGACAGATTTCAGAAAGTGTATAGGTACTACTTTTTGTTGGTTTTGGTGCCTAAATACCTCTGAGGGCCCAAAGCTCTTGCAAAGCTGTGCAGTGAGACACTGGTACCAGACTAGACCCAAACCTGGGAGCACGGGGTGAAGTTTTATTTGAGATCATGGCTTGTGGGCAAGTGCCACAGTGTGTTTGCCTTCTGCCCTTGTCTCTTGAGTGGGAATCACACTTACTTTGTAGGCTGTGTGATGGCTCAGGGTAGGCTGGAAATGCAATATAAAAATCATAAGAGCAGGTAACTTGGTTATTCTGCAGCCATCTATATATGCATGGTTTCTATGGGAGGTGTTGGCCTTTATTAGAAAAACTTCAGCATCACAGATGGGGACAAAGGACTTGCAAGAGTTTGAGTTCAGTGCTGAATCTCCCAGACCTACAAATATCAGCTCCACTGTGCCATTGGAGTCTGCTCTGTTGTTCTAGGCATGTGCACAGGGTATGAAGGCTCACAGGGGATCTGCTGTACACAAAGACTGCATTTTTTCCACTTCAGGAGGACCCTGTGTATGTTCTTTCTTAACGGGTGAATTTCATTTGATGTGAACATTATGTTAAGGCTGAATTTCTAGGCAGATTATATGATAGTGCATTAGAAGAAAAAAATCTAACCCACCCCACCACCAACAAAAAAACCCAAATCCAAAACAAAGCACATATTCTTTTGAAAAATCCAGGTCTAGCTGTTAGCGTCAATTACTTCAAACACCTACTGACTTTTCTGGCACATCTATCTCATTGAATCTTGGAAGTGATTTTATGTGCTTTAAGCATTTGATCACATAATCAGCTTCTGCATAGCAATGCAAAGGATCCTGAGCATTGTCCTGGCAGATAGTCAAGTCAAACCTGACACAGAAACAAACATAAGGGAGCAATTGTTGTCAAGACACATTGAATCACTTTGCATGCTAAAGCATTTGCTCTGGTAATCCACCATGCTGACGTGTCCCTCTGCTGATGCCATCTGAGCAGGGACTGTATCCTCAAAGTTGACATGTGCACCACATTACAGCAGTGATTTTGTTATATATCATTGGTATAATGGATATTCAGAAAAGATTCATAATCTTGAAAGGTGGCTTGAATCCACAGATCTCATCCGTGTTCTGGTGACTCAGAGCATTTTGGAAACTCATTTTTATAACATCTCACGCTGGCTTGGGCAAAGGCAAAGTAAACAGTCGCCTAGGGCAGCAGACTTGGGAGAGAGGCAGTCCAGGTCTCCTTCCCTTCTTGCTCTCTGCTGACAGCAACAGGAATACAATCCTTTAACCTGTGTCTCCACTATCTTTTCCACTCCCCTTTCCAATTTAATTCTTATGGAAGTCTAAAGATATCTTTTTGCCTTCTCCCTGTCTCTTTTTCTTATTCACTCTCTCTCTAAACTCCCACTGGTTTCACCTAGAATTTCTCCTCCAGGGAAATTCCACTGTTTTCTGTTTGGGCTATTCCAGGACTGTGAGAGGGTTCCTTGTCCCCTCCAAGTCTCACATTTCTTTCTGCAGAAAGCTATTTGTTACTTATTATCTACCACCTTTGCTGAACAGCCTCAGCCGTCCTCAGGTATATGTTAGAATGAGCTATGTGAGTAACACAATCCTGTGTAAAAGTCTACCAGATCATTTGCCTGTTGGCAGCTATTGCTTTAAAAGAGCTTTTTGATACTGGGGAGAAATCTGGATAGCTGTAGCAAATTTTGCTGTATTGCTTATGACTCATGAGATTAAATGAGACAAAAGTAAAATGGTGTCAGCATGTTACTGAATCCCTGGAAAGGTGTGGCTTGCTCTGTCAGTAATGCTAGTCATGCAACATAAAATTAGATTGCAGAATTCATCGCCATGGGATGTTATGGAAGCCAAAAGGCATAATCGTCTTCAAAAGGGAATTAGGAAAATTGTTCCACCAACAACTGTCAAATGCAGTTATCTAGATGCAGCATCAAGCACAGGAAACCCCTAAAACACAGGTTGCTGGGAGCTATTTGGCTGTAGCTGTGCAAGGATCACGCTCTGCACGGGTGAGAACAGTTCCTGTTCAAACTGTGTTGAAACTAATCTTGCAGTCTCTCTCATGCCTCGTGGTTAAGGTGAGCTGCTCTGGACTTAGTCATCTGAAAGTTAATGTCGTTTGAAAGTGAAGTTAGAGGAAGCTGGTTCCAAGTGGCAGCTACTCCTGTCTGTGTTGAAAACACTTAAGGATGAGATAAATTGCCTAGATTAAGTGTCCTGTACTTATGACTTATACTTTTGTCCATTAAGCTTGATGGCTTTGTCTGTAAAAATGAGCAGAGTTCAAAAAGGAGTTTGTTTTTCCAAGCAAGAAAGCAAGACCTCAGATAGTCTGTGTGGGTGTTGTTTATACCTGTACTGTGTTCTTCCTCATGGATTTATTTTTCCCCTGTCTCAAAGCTTTGGATTGCCTTAACTTGCTCGACTTGGCCCATTCCACCTCCTTCTGGCATACATGGCATGCACTAATTCCCTCAACCTATACTGCAAGAAGCTCAGAGGTGTGCCACCTTTCTAAAATGACAAAGCAGCAATCTTCCTTCAGGAGTAGTGCAAGTTTCTGAAATCAGTAATGTGACAAACTGTGGCAATTTGACAAGCTAAGGCAGAAGTCTCTTGCACATCAGTGTATACACAACTACCATACATAAGAGAGCAGCAGATCCTTCACCCATTTGACTCGTTATTTTTGCTTAAGGAAGGGGAGCTCACATATATAGGCATATGTTTTTCAGGGCTTTTTGCTGCACTCATTGCCTCAATCCCTACTGGCAATGGTTGTTATCAAGACAATCTTGTGAAGGGAAGCAAGGAATTGTGAGTAATTTGCTTAGTGTGAGGCCAGACATGATGGTTTTTGCTTATTGCTCCTAAAGTCTTAATTAGCACAATACTTACACTAAGTGTTGTGATCTCTTCAGGAGTCAGAAAGGTGGTGCTGGTGGTGCCTTGGCAGAGGGTTTAGAAAGGATGGGGGAAAGCTTGTAAGGTGACAAGTAATACACTGACAGATGGCAATGACTATGTTCTGTGCTTGTTTAATGCTCTTCAGGTAGATCTCAAGAAGGCTCAGTAAAAGTATGACTGAGGATAAAACATGCCCTGGTGTCACTAGAGCTAATAACAGCTTGATAGTGTCTTTAGGCACAAGGAGGATTTTGAACCAGGCATGCCAGTGGGGTTCTAGCAGGACCTTTGCTTGGGGCTCATGGAGTTCAACTGGGTTCAAGGCTCAAGCAGACAAGGCTGCAGGCAACATAAGTGGTACAAGGAAGCATTGCCTCTTTATGACATCCAGAACCTAACTGTGCTCACTGTTTCTGGGAAGGCTGCACTTTTTCTGTTCAGTCTGAGACTTCAGTGGGATTGGTGTCTCGCATTTTTCTTTCTTAGCCTGTTCTCTAGTCAATTAAGTAGAAACTGGACTCTGTATTTATTCCTATTTTAAAAACAAGTATCTATGGATACATATCTAAAATAAACCTCCAAACATTGGAAAGATTATCTTTCATTAATTGTATGTATATGTATATATTTCTATCTTTTTTACTGTTACTTTCTGACGTCTTAAATATTTTCTTTTAAAAAAGTGATAGGGTTTTAGCTGATAATTCATCAGGCAGTGAATCGGACTTTGACAGAGACTCAGCAAAGAGCCTCTGGATGTAAAAATGAAACTGATGGTGTAAAAATACTATCTGCCCTAACCACTGAATACAAGCTGCAAAAATCCAGGTTGCTGAGCAATGTCTACTTTGAAAAGTAAGAATAATAGTCAAGTACAACAAGCCCTGTAGTCCAAGTGCTTTCTCTCCCTCTTGGAGTCTGTTAACTGCTGTAGCTGATTTAGATCAATTACACTGCATATTGCTGAGATCATGTGTTTTGCTGACAGACAGGCTTGTATCCTACTCACTCTCATCCATCTCAGTCACATTAGCAGCTTCAAAGGTATTAAGGAGTGAGCAAGCCTGACCTTCTTCTCAGCCTCAAACGACCTTGGGGATTTTTTTTTTGTGTATGTTTGTGTGTGTGGACAAGAGACAGCAAGTGAGTCTATGTAGACAGTATTAGTAAAGCTGCACGACTCTGCAAGAATTTCGCATTTTGAATGCAAAAATAGAATTTCTGAGAAGGTGTTTGTAGGTGCACACTTTTCAGTCCTTGATATTGACCTGCAGAGTTAAGCTCCTCATGAGAATTTAGTAGTTGTAGAAATGGTTAGGCTCAAACAGAATGAGTGCATCAATTTTTTAGCTTCCCTTTAGGTGTTCAATCTGAAACTGTTTCTAAACAAAACTTCTTTTGTATTAAATGTAATTTTCTTAATATTCTCTTCCCATACCATTTTAGTTTAACAGCAAAGGCAGAAAATTGACACACATTCAATGTTGGTACTTTAGAAAAAGAAATGTACTTGGCTTCTGGAAATGTTTGTACATTCATTTCAAGTTGTAGAAACACCAAACAATTTTTTTGGTTTTTTTAATCCATTAATGGCTTAGCCCCATTTCCTGAAGTTTCCCTCCCATGTATGCTGGAGGTTTTTTCCATCTCTCACTGTGCTCTATTTATTATTCTTACAGCTTAGAGTTTTCTTCCTCAGCTGCCAGTTTGTCAGTTATGATCAAGCGTTAAAATGAAAGCAAGCACAAACATCAGTTACCAAAAATTACATAGACAGTTTAGATATTCATTAGAAGAGAGGATTTTTCTCTCAATGCATACCGGATGTAAACTGTAACTGGGCATGTGAGTTGTCTACATACTCATTTTCACATCTGAAATCTAACAGCTAGGTTGGGTAATCCAGTATTCACCTGCCAGGCATGGAGTTCTTGCAGTATATGAGCAATGCCTTTAAATCTTTTAATACTGGAGGTTATTCAAAATATTTCAAGTACCATGTTTTCCTCAGGAACAATTTTTAGTCTCTTCTCCATAGGAAGATTGTAATCTTGGGTTACATGGTCTTCTCCTTGAAATTATTTTGCATTTTCTTCTCTCCCTCTCCCTCACTTTATTTTTTCCTGAACAAAATGATGGGTATTCTACAAAATTGAAGTTAAAAAAAATAGAGCCATGGCCATCACATTGTAATTACTTTTAATTTTACTACCATGAAACAAAATATTTTCTTTGTTATGGAAAAAAAATAATGAACCTTTGACACTTTAGAATTCCCTTTTCACTTAACAGTTAGGGGAAATACTTTTTCACAACTCATATTTTTTTTCAGTGTATAATCTGATTTCCTTTATGGTATGAAAATGATTTGTAGACAAGCATATACTCTCCATTAGAAACATAAAAAGTAAATGGGGTAAACTGACAGTTCTCAAGTTTTTTTAAGTCACTATAAAGATTTCTATTTGTACCCCCACTAATTTGTAGGGTATACACTGCAGACATCCTTATTGCAAAGCATTCTTAACCCACTCTAGAAACATGAGGTTTCCTTCATGTTGAAATGTGCTGGAATTTTTAAGAACTATATTTAAAGTGCTTCTTCTGCAGTCTGTTTGGCCCATGCCAGTTGGGTTTGCCCAGTTGGGTACAGACTGGTCTGTTGAGATGGGACAAAAGCCAAGCTAAATCCCAGATTTGTGTACCCATGGATAGTCCATTCCCATCTTGGCCTCTGTGGCAACCTTCAGCTGCTCGTTGTGCAGGCTGATGTGGATCCCTGTGTTCATAACAAAACTTTGGAATGTCCTCTTGGCTGCTTCAGCATAAAAACACAACTCTGGATCTGATGGTAGGAATGTGGGCTTAGACTGGTTTGGGCAATGATGCTGTTATTCTTTCACTTGGTGAGCGGTGATTGAAATCATAAACTAATGCTTTCCACATAGATGATAGGGAGAACAGCTGCTGCCTTGAGGAAAAATCAAAACATTTCACTTCTAAAATATCTTTATAAAGCCCTATAAATGTATTTTTCATTTTGTGTACCTGGGAATAGCTAAGCCCAAGCATAGTTAGGGGTAGACTTGCTGAAATATTGCAGTGAGAATTGTCATCAAGCCTTTCCTAGTGTTCAGGTCACTTTGGCACCTGCAGTCTTAAGACTTTGAAGCTTGCAAACACAACTCAAACTCAGACTGAAAGCAGTGTGGGCATAGTCCTTCAGGGATTTGTAGCTCTAACATGCAGCTCTGTTGAGACTGGCAGCAAGCCTGCTAATTTTTACCAGTTGTGGCAGATTGTTTCAATGTCTTTTACCCTCTATATAAAGATGGTCTCCTCAAATGCCTGTATTTTTGTGTTTAAAGCCATTGAACCTTTCCTATCTGGTAAAATGGTGTATTCACTCTACTTTTCTTAAACGTTTCCAAAACACACAATTGGGAACACGTGTTCCTAATTTCCTTCTGTCTGAAAGCCATGGAGATGTTCTGCAATGCTTTTCCCCACCCCTGAAATATCTAGAACACTTCTTGATGTCATTGGTGGGTTCCATTTCTTATTCTCTCTTTGAAGAAGGAGTGGAGAAACTCCTGGGTGTGGGCAAGTGTGAGAGCAGAATGATGGCAATCCCTGGCTGGCCAATGGCCCCTTGGGATACTGTCAACATCCAGTGCAGTGCAGTCTGTAATAATTCCTGCCTGTTTTGGGTATGAAGGCAGAAGAAAAGGAATACATGACTTCCTTCTGCAACTTACTGCCCTCTAAAAGGATTTTAAAGAATCTTTGGGGAAACCCTAGGCCTCAGATGCACATCTATGGATGTCACTGGGTTCATAGAAGGCCATGTGAGTGTGTACATTAACAGACAAAATATGACTTTTGATCTTTAAGAGCAATTAATATAAAATACGTCATTACACTACTGTGTAATAGGATATTTTTAAATACTTTGTTAAAAAAACACTTCCCAAACTGAAATACAAAACCATGACATCCCAGGCCTTGGTCTTTTAATGGCCTGTCTACACCAATGCTTATCTGACCTTTGATGCTGTTTGTAAATGTGTTTGGCTTTTATGCTTTGAAATTCAGTAAAATATTTAATTAAATTTAATTAACTTTAATTCATTTAATTAATAACTTAATGAAATAACAAACCTCAGCACTTTCCTGTCCTCATATCTGTCCATGCTTGAGAGTGGCATCATATTTGGAAGAGAAAGGAGAAATAGTTGTCCTGGCTACCTGCAGGGGCTCCCCTGTGACCAGGCCTTTTCTGCTACCCCACAAAACCCAGCTGTGATGGCTCAGCACTCATTCTGTGAGCCTGCAACCACAGAGACTTTCAGCATGTGCTTACATTTATGCAGGTTGCCCAGCACCTCTTGTAGCTATTACCTGAAAGACTGGGATGGATTAAAAACCTTTGCTGACATAGACCTCTCAGGGGCATGCAAGACTGACAGCTTGAAGGTGGCTCCCCAGGGCTTATTGACACCTTGAAACTGCTGCAGTTGCATCAACCTGTGAGTGGGTGTTAATGAAAGGCAATGAACCTCAACTGGACGCATCTTGGTTTTCATTTTACCTACCTGAAATTCTTTATATGTTGGTCTGACCTAAATATTCACCATGAAATCTGAAGCAGCTTCTGCCTGGAAAGGCTCCCACAAACAAAAACAAGTCCAGGGCTGAGGAAGTGGTATTGAGTGGAGTATGCCTGAGACAGGTTCTTAGGAGGAACAGCAAACTCTCCTCTTATTTCTTCATCAGGGAAATAGCACAATGTGATTCTTGAAGAAGAAATTAACATAAGGCCTTTTCAGGTCTCTACTGGTCTGTCAAATGGCAAATAAAAGGGACATAAACTGTAGGAGCCACTTCATCAAGGTAACAGTCTTAGGTGAACAGATTTTTGTGTTGGCTCAGAACAAGCATTTACATGTTTCCATTAAAAGGAGGTGTGATCTCATTCTCTGTTCTGCAGTCTGTTGGTTACACTAGAGACCTTTCTCCTGAAAAGTTTGCTTAAGTCTTCTGGATTTGTTCCCCTTTTTGTACTGGAGCATCTCTATTTTTTTGCTGAAGTGTTTAGTATTCACCTCCAGGCAGAAACTGAGGCTAGAATCTTTCCATCTGGCCCTTTAGCTGACATTTTATTAAGTCATGAACTATGGAGGGAAGGATAAAAATAGAAACATACATGCAGCCCTAACCATAAAAAGAACTCATATTTTAGCAATAACAAATACACATTTTTTACAGTATTTCTATTTTGCTGATACTCGAAGTCCAATGGACTGTTAAGCATCATAGATTAGAGCAGAAGTAATAATATTCTATGAAAAGCCATCTAAACGAGTTTTGATTGGACTTTTATTGTTCAGTTTATTGTATCAGATGCTGTTTATTCCATTCAGAACAACACATAAAACACCCATTTATTATTATTTTTCGTGACACTAATTTGGTGTACAATTTTTTGTCCCCTTGCCCATCTCTTTAAATAGTACTGACAGTAAAATTATGCTGAAAAAATTCAAGCAGCAGAGAAATAGCAAAAAAACATAAAAACAGGATCCACAAACAAACAAACAAAATTACAAAAAAACGCCCTGGAAAACAAAACTCTGTTTTTTTCATGCCTTATTAATTGATTAGAAAATACATATTTGCAGCAAACTGCTACAAAGACAGAAGTGAGGAACAGGATGCTATAGGCTTATAGAAAAGTATTGGCATTGCTGGAGATCAGGTACATTACCTAACACCCATCCCCTGTTCTCTTTGTAGTAGGAGATATGCCTGCAATGCTTTGGAGACCACAGAAGCTGAAAACAAAACACTCTCTACATAATGCTGTATTACAATGAACGTTTTCAATGTGTTAATACAGTAAAATCCCCATTATCTGAATTCCATATTCTTCAATTACCGTAGCTTGTGATTCAGATAAATGGGAATCACCAAGATATAAACTTGCACTGTATATTAACTCACTGGATAGTAATCGCTTTCTCATATTATTTATATCTGCATATATTTATATCTGCGGCATGATTTGGCATATAAACACAGCAGGTAAAGTTTATTGTACAAATTCAGTGCAAATTATCTCTTGCACCAAAAAAACGTATTCCAGTTATACCTCAAGGTACAAATCTGAATTAATGTAAACCAGGCTTTGTGTGTTCAAGTTTGTAAGCATATCCTAGCAAATTCATCAGGAAGAAGGCTAGTCAGTGCAGATCAAAAATCAGAAATTATTATCTGTGTTGCAGCACATGTAGAAGTGAAGATAGGATCTACTTTCATTCTTCTCCAGCTGCTGGAAGATTTCAGATAGTATTTTGGATTGCTTCTTCTATTTCTATTAGAGAATGGAGTGGAGAAAGTCTTGGGGCAATTGAAGCCCTATAGTAAATTGTTTGAAGTAGATGCAGGTAGATAATTAGTGAATTTTGATCCTGGCACTACAATTAGAGATGATGCTGAAGGTAGCTTTTCTGAACATCAGAAGTGCAGATAAAGTTTATTGTTTTGTGGGAAGGTTTAGCTGGATGTAGTGCTGCTCTTTAAAGATTAGGGCAGCCTCATTAAACATGAGTATACATTAACCACTTCGATCTATAGCTTCTGCCTGTCTTCATGCTTAGCATTTGGTTGGTGCTGAATGCTTACTTCATTTTTAGGCTTAGCTTGCTCAAGCAGCTGAAGTTTTTGTTTGTTTGTTTTCTGAAGGAAAACACACACACTGGGAGTCCAGAATACCTCATCCTCTTTTGGTGCTGTGCTACCTTCTTGCCGACCGTCAAGGATGGGAAGGGCCACAGGTATTGCCCCCTGTAGAATGGGTGAGTCAGGTATGTTTGGTATTAAGGTGGGAAAAAAGTGTCATCCAATCCTGGTATTCATTTTGATGCTCAAAGATGACATAAAGGCTGCACAGCAGGGAGGAATGCCCACTGAGGAGGAAGGAAGCAGCCCTGCTCTCCTCTGTGATTGGGACTGACTGTGTTGTTGCTGGGTGGAACAGTGTAATGCTGTTGCTGCTCCTGCTCCAGCACTGTGATGTTTCTGTTCCAGATTGTGCTGACTCACATTCAAGAAAATATGATACACAGACACAGTGCACTGTAACTCTTTTCCTTCCCCCCAGTAACCTCGGTAAGTGTTTGGTTTCTTTTTCCTCTCTTTGGTTAGCATGGTGCAAGTATAGCTTTACTGTTAGAATTAATAGGCGGGGGGAAAGGCAACCTTGTAAACAAACAGCTAGCAGACAGATTAATCTTGGATAGGGCATTTAAATGCAACCTGCTGTTTGTGGTACCTCCACCTCCCTTTAAAGCTGATCAATCCCGATAATTCACCCATCTCTACAAACTACACTTGCTAGAGCTGTGTTCTTAAATGGAAGAAGTGCTTACAATGCCCATTTACAACTGTATTCTGTTTAATTAGTCAGCACAGCCAGTGCTGCAGGGATAGATCGCTTGCCTTTAAAGATTTGAGAATGTTAATAGTACAGTATATCATTTTAATTATTATTGGATTAATGTTGTGTCTCAAAGAACATCTAATGCAAATCACAAGAAATGGCCTGAAGTGACCCAAGGGTTGTGCTTTATTAGAAAAGTAATAGGTCCATTGCTTAAATATAAAAAGAGGTTCTTTCCTCAAATGTCACTCTGCACTGGGCTTCTCCGTGTGTGTATGTGGAAATGAAATCCTTTTACTTCCACTTTGTCCACAGAAAGTTTCTGTAGCTCATGCATTAGATGGCTGAGACAGCAGCCGTAATACCAAGAGAGGAAGAGGAGTTCCAAAACAGCAGTGATGATGAAGACCGATCTCCGACTCATGATGCTGTGTCAGCACGCCCCGGTTGCTCTGCCAGCCCTTGGCTAGACAGCGTTAATGAAGACAAGGGACTCCCAGGAGCGCCAGAAAGACTGGCTGTCCTCTCCAGCAGGGCAGCGGCCCAGCTGAAAGCCCTGCCTGGCCCAGGGATGGTCAGTGGTGGCCAGGCACAGAGGACAGCCCCTGGGCTGGCTGAGCATCCCCTGGCAGCTGTAGATGCATTGTTAGGCTCCTCCTCATGCCCTGACAGCCCGCTAGCCTCCCTGCCTGCCAAAAGCCACTGCTGCAATGGCAAATGGTGCTCAGAGGTGCTGCAGGGCCCGGGGGTGCCGGCTGAGGCCGGCCAGGCCCGGCAGGCCGGGACCGACACACAGCAGGCGGGGAGCGGCACCCGGGGCAGCAGGGCCTCCTGCAGCTTGGGCAGTGTCATCTGGATGAAGGCCACAACAGTAATGGAGACCTTAGAAAACAAGAAAAAGGAGGAAAAGGAGAAGTACCGGCTCCAGCTAGCCATGTACCGACGGCTCCTGCTGCTGCGCTCCATCAGGAGTTTGCACAGGCAGCTGGAGCAGCAGCAGGCCAGGCTGCAGGAATGCTATGGCATGGTGATAAACACAAAGAAAGAAGTGTTGAAACACATTTGCTCAACCTCGCCCTCACCTTCGCCGTAATCATGTTGCTGCCTGCAGAAATGAGCTTTGCAATGCCACCAGAGCCGCCAGTAAACTTGCATCCCACAGGGGTGGTGTTCTCGTGAGCAGATCCAGAAGAGAGAAGGTACAGCGTTGGCCCCTGAATTCATCTGGAGGAAAAAAGAACAAGGGTGAACCAGTGCAAGAAGCTGACTCCTGACACCCATTCAAAGCCTCAAGGTGAAAAAGGATTTTTTTGGCAGATAGGTTTGTAAAAGAAAAGAAATCACCACAAACTGGGAACCTAGTCTGTCACCTGATCCATAAAGGTGGCTGGATGCAAGGTTGCTGCCTGCTGAATATGATATGGCACACCTCCCTTCTACTTTCAGAGCCAACAAAATTTGAACAGAATTAGGGTTTATTTGTCTGCAAGAATTTAAAAAGCCAGGTTATTTGAAACACTTAGGCTCAGGCTTGATACTATCTACCTAGATGCCTATTTTTTGCAAAACTGCTAAGGGCGCCATATGTTTGCAACATCAACTTTCCTTTAAAATTTATTCAGATTAATCAGAAACTATTGTGAGAAGGTAGGACAGCCAAACACACATAGGGAAAGAGTGCAAATGCCTCAGCCTGATTTCCTCAGGAAAGTAATGTGAAAACAAAGGCCTTGTAGTCTGATGTTGCACTGGAAACCCAGGCTGGCAGTGCCAGGGGAATGTTCAAGGTCTGCACAATTATTAATCTGCTGCTAATTCCCAGTGGCACTAGCATCTGCAAATCAAGCATATTTTGTGCCTTACTGCTGTCATTTAATGGAAGTTGGTGACAATTAGCACTTTTTATCCAGGTGTATTAGACATGTGGAAAACCCTGGAGCGCTGTTTCTCCAATTGCAAGGTTAGGATGCCTGCAGGGAAATTGATGTCAGTATGCAACAAACACGCAGGGAAAATGAAAACAAAAAGATGCAACTCTTTTGTATGCATTTAAAAGGCAATGTAAGTCACTATTACTGAACAGCAAATTGAATTGTTGAATGTGCTCTTTTAGGATTGGAAGCAAAATATGATTTAAGAAGAAAAGGTACAGAAAAGTTTCCTATTCTAGGATTTCAAGGGATATGGGAAAATCACATTTTTTTCAGATATGTATTTCTGATCATGTCAGCTTTCCCTTTTCCTTTCCCCTCTTTTTTTTTTTTTTTTTTTTTCTTTTTAAATATAATTGATTATCTAGATGAGTGAGGGCTTTTTCTGCATAAAAAGCCAAGTCTGCTTTTAATCATCCTATCTTTATGAGAATAATGGGCTATATAGAGGAAAGATTTTATTGTCACTTTTTTTTTTTTTTTTTCTTTTTTTTTATATGCATATACAGGGAGGGGTATGTGTGTGTTGGTGTATGCATGCACACACACCTCCTATCTTCAAGAGGTTATGAAAGGCTGGTGCTTCTTTTTCTGTAGCAGAAGCAGGAATAATCTCTCAAAATAATCTCTGCTGTCTACAAGGAGTTTGGTTGATTAGATTCACATGCACACATCTGTGAGCAAGGTATTGAAGTAATTCAACAAATGAAGTGCAGCACAGCATTGTCATTATTCCGTCTTTGTATTTCTGCGCACCCAAAAATTATGGAAGCCCCCTGGGTATGCACAACCTTAGATAGGTTCATACATTTCCTTGGGCCCTTGTGTAGCCTCTCATGCAGCACGAACCAGTAACTTTGAATGCAGAATTACCATAGAAACATCCTTGGCATCAAGGAGATATTTGAAGGAGCATCCTCGACTGCATCATTTGGGGAATTCAGGTTGCCAGAGGCCTTTAGTGGGCTACAGAAGAGAGCTGGTGGTCGCATGTGACTGGGAAAAATTACTCCTGAGCTCTGATCTCATCTCACTCTCTGCTCAGCCTAGGGAAAGCTGTTCTCCCTCAGCAATGCAGGTTTCCTAAAGAATGCTTAAATACTAAACTTGCCTCAAAGGTAGCCTGTTCTTCCTTCATGTGCCTCTCAAGAAGGATTCAAGGAATTGATCATGGCCAATACAGCTATGTAAAGATTTTTAAATTTCTTTCCCCCTGTACTTCTTGAACTAGAAAAGCCTTTTTGTCATTGTTAAGAGTAAGTGTTATGTGAACCAAGCACAAGCAAACCACCATGTCACCTCCTTTGGAGAAAGATGTATTGGAGAAGCATCACATCTCAAAAATATTGCTGCATTTTGAAACCAAATGTCAAATTATTTTCATTAGGAAGACAGTCAAAATGAATATTGTAGTTAATGTTAGCCAACTTTTCTTTTTGAACTGAAAAAGAATTATCTTTTAAAGTGTATTCAGGTTGACTAATAGTATCATGTAACTTTACACTGAAATAAAATAGATCAATGAAAATATCAACCCACCCCTCCAAACTCAAAAAACCCCCCCTGTTAAAACAAAGTAACTGTTTTGCTTCAGTAGCTGCTGAAGTAGAGCACTGTTCTGCCTTTGCTGCAAGAGTGCCCTATGTTATTGCATAGAGCTACCTATAGTGTCATATTTGCATTAAGGAGTGACTAGAATAAGATTAAGAAATATTTTTCACATAGCAACTAGTGCAGAAATAGTCTGTCAATCCGTCCAACTATAAATTCTTTGTGGCAGAACAGTGATAATCTTTGTTTTGTACAACATCTCATAAAATTTCTTGATCCTAACTGGGATCAGTAGATGCTTCTGCATTATGAATATTAAATACCGAAAGATTTGTGCATGAGCAATGCTGTCTGATAGCTGGCAGGAAAATGAAGCCAGGAGTTATTCTGTGTGTGCACATTCTTTCCATGTAGTACTTCTATGGATACATGCAAAATAAAGATTAATTGAGAAAATAACATCAGTCTTTGCAAGAATTTGCTTTTCAGCTGGTTCTTCTAGTGTGGTTACTAATAAGTGGAGTTGGACAAACCAGTTAAAAGCAATATGATTTTTTAAATGACTTTATTTTAGAAGCTTGGAAAATTTGGCTTAAGAGCTATGGGGTTTTTCCTTGTATTTTTTAGTGGGAGTTGAAGGCCAGTGAGAAAGTTGCAGATTGCCGTGGGTAACTCTCGGAGGTGTTTTCAGGCATAGCAGACCAAGCAACAGTCTCAGGTTGAATAAAAGTGTTTCCTCTCATATAGTTTGACCTCTTCATGTTCTTAAGAGCTTTGGTAATTTGGTTGAGGTCCAATGAAATTCCTTAAAATTTGTCTTTTTATCTGAACTCAACTTAGGGCCCTCACAGGGACTGGGGTAATGATGACAAAATGAGCAGTTTCAGTAGGGCCTTTCTCCCCATTATTTTTACCAACTTCCAGAGCCACCAAACTAATGATCTCTGGGAGAAATCTTCCCTGCAACCCAACAACTTCTGTACTTTTACAGCAAAGGTTGAAGGTAAAATTCTGCTGCCTGAGCTGTAAGGTCCTGCTGCTCACCTGTTCTGAAACTGCATAGTCATGGGTTTACTGTGAAAAAGTGGAATGTTTAAAAGGTGTCAGCCCCTTAGAATAGTTGTTAACACTTAGAAGTTGTAGCTTGTGCCAACCTCAATCCAGAAACATTCAAAAATGGAATGGAGTTATAATACACTTGAATGACAAAGTGAATTACTGAGATGTTCTTTAACATAAGTGCTTTTCTTCTACATCTCCAGCATTTCAATCAGCTGAACTGCTGCCCTGGAGACTGTCCAGAACTGTGTTTTTGCTGTTTCTGTTGTTGATGGCCATGAGTCAGCCAAGACAAACAGCCCACCTTAACACATTCACTTATTACCTTTTGTGATGCAGCTATGAAAGGGATTTGTTCAGTTCCTCCTTTCTGAGATTCTCCTATGTGTCTATCACATTTTAAAATTAGGACAAGGAGACAATTTAACCAATTTATAGTAAATTATTGATGTTGTGGTAAACTTATGAGCCGTGTACTACTAAATGCAGATTATCCTGCACTGTTCTTGGAACTGTGAAAACTATGGACTTTGGTCATGACATAAACATACAAAATGTAGATTTAAAGATGAGATTGTTTAAATCTTTCCTGGGTGATGAGAAGACTAGGACAAACCTTTTAGAATCCTTGTTACAGTTTATTTCTATAAATGTTATGAATCTAGAATATAAATGCATTGGAGAGGCCTTTTTGCTTATGGCTGTTGAAAGCAGAGCAGTAATACAAATACAGTTTGGGGATATGCTTGTACTCCAAATGCACTTGGCAAGGAGTAAGTGTTCTTCAGTTTTAAAACTCAGATTCAGACTGTGATAGCCAAACCTCAGGATGGGAGATGAAGGAGTGGAACTCTTTTGGATCATTAGGATAGATGCATGCTAGGGGTTGTTTGTGAGATGTGTGAGTGGATACCCATCTCTGAATGACAAAAGTTATTGTTGCCAAAATTTATACATACAACTTATTCCCCTAAACCTGGCTGCCGCCTAAATTGTAACATATTGAACTCGAGTGTCCTGCTGATTTTCAATGTCATCTGAATCTGTGCCAGGACTTTAAGGTATGCCTTGTTCATGTTCCTTCTAAATTCTGATGCATTTCTATCTCCTAGTGTCTTCAAAGAGCTACAAAAGTCTTGTATAGCACCAGTCTTTGTCTTTTGGCCTTTCTACATTTGGAGAAGGCCTTCCCATGTGTCCGTTGTGCTATTAAAGAAAGGGGAGTTAGTTGTTTTGTTTTTGTGTTTTTTTTTAATTTAGTGAAAATTTGAAGCAGGGGAGAGGGTTCTGTGAAAGCATTTTTAGAGGTTTTACTTAAGTGTCTTGAAAATAACAGAGGTTCTTACAGCTGCAAATAAGTTTCTCTAATTGTATCAATCATCTTCTCACACATTTTTAGCCAAGTCTACAAAACAGATGAAAAAGTTCCTCCATCTCTGACAAACGAAAGTCTCAAAGTCCACAGCCCAAAGTGACTACTGTGTGCATGAGAGGCAAGAAATTCTTGAGAATCGCAATAAAAGTTACATTTTCCTTTTGATGAGTGGGGGCTGGAAAGGAAAGGGAATGTGTGACCATTCATCACAGTACCAGGCTCGTTAGTACCCAGGAACTTTCTACTCTAAATGACAAAGAGTTTCACTGTCACCAAAGAGAAATTGCTGCTGACCTTAGACCTCTTTTTGGAAAGTAAAATAATGGAGCACAGGAGCAGAGTTTGATATTTGACCGAATTCTACACAATTATCATGCATGTGTATATAATAAAATTAATTCTGTGTCTCTGCATTGTAGCCTCAGGCAAGCAGCGTACAATCAGTTTTGTATGTATAATAGATCACAGAGTTGTTCATGAATAATACAAATGTATTGAGCAGATACTAGTGAGTGAGGATGTTTGTCTTTGCATGGAATCGAAGTGAACATGTAATATTGTGATAATATATATTTGATGAATTCAGGTCTGACTTGCCTTTGCCATAGCCTGCTAATTCCCCGACAAGGGTTGCCACAATAATTGAGTTTCCAATAACATTATGATTATTTCCACATGATAATTTAATTGTAGGTATTTTTTAATATTGTAATAATGTAGATTTGTGATTATTATGCATTTGCATGCAGATTTTCATGGTGTCTTGGAGCACATCCCTACATTTATAACTTAATTTCCTCTATTATTGCATATATATTTTGGGATGAACTCATTAATGCAAACTAAAAAAAAAAAAAAAAAAAAAAAAGTAGGTCTTTTTGGTCATTTTGCCTTTATTATAAATGGTTGAAAGCTTTGCTCATTTTTTTAGACCAGTCTAAATAAGTGAATAAACAAAAGACAACTATAATTCATGGATGGATTAATTTAAAAGAATAATGTAATTACAAATCATGGCAGATTTGTCTGGGGTAATTGGGATGCAGACTGGTACAAATTTTGCTTTACTGAAACAAAGCTTGTTTAAATGAATCACCAAGTTTGGTAGAGGCTGTTTTCCATTCTTCCAAAGCCCCAATATAACATGATGGCAAAGTAAAGCTGGCTCAAAATTCATGGGTGCCTGTGCAAACGGGTATAACAACACAGAACCTGGAACTTCTGTACCTACCTAGATATTATTTTGGCAAGCAAACTGTCCAGTAAGAATAGAATTGCATATACAGAGCCATGACACCAGAGGGATTTCAATCAGTTAGTTTGTCCACTCTGGAAAGAGCTAGTTGCTTGCCTTGTAACAGCCTTCAAACTTAGAAAGCCTAGCCTGAAACTTAGTGGGACAAAGGAAGGTAGAAATAAACTCTATTCCCATTATTGGAGCAGACATTTGTTTGATCCTGTGAGCATTCTGCTTCGAATAGGAGAGCTCTCTTCCAGGCCTATCAGAAATTTAGCTAAATACATCTGTTTTGAAAAAAAACTTCCCAGAGAAAATGACATGGACTTTGGGTGTTCTTTTCTCTGGTACACGTAGTTGGAGGACTGTCCTCTTTTTATCTGTAACATTTCAGCTCTGCAAATTGAACTGGGGTCACAGCTGGGTTCTTGGTCTCTCATAGCTGACATGTTCATTTTCCATTGCTTGCTTGGCAGGAACATGCAACACGAACTAGGAGAACAAGCTTGGTCCAAATCTTCAGAAATGAAAGTTTAAAATTGGATGCTGGAATATCTAACTTACTGTTCTCCCTTCACATTGCTCTTTAGTGCACATCCACACTACTGTTTCCAGCATGGCTTGGTGCCTGCTTTCTCCTTTCAAACATATTCCTTTAAATTAATCACACACAAGACACAAGATTAAATCCCTCTCTTTCATTTTTCCTTGTTCTGTGGATCTAAGAGTTGAACAGAAAAGCTAAAGCCTGATTGAGGCAATGAAGAGAACAATCATGTTTCTGCAGTACAAGATGGTCTCTCTAGGTTTTGCAGCAGAACAGCTATTTGTAAATTAGATTCTGTCCTGAAACCCATGAAGCCTTTTGGAAACTCCATATCTCACTAAGAATTACCTTGGAAACTGGCTTCTCTTAGAGCTGTAAAAGTATCAAAACATGAAGGTAGTCCCATTGACAGAAGTTTAAAAATCTGTACCCATGCTTTGTTGAGATCAAGAGAGAGTTCAAAACAGTATCTGGAAGGCCAGTGTAACTGTTATTTTGTTTTATAATGGCTCAGCAGCATAAAATTAAGGATGCCTTTTACCCTGTGTCATTAGATCTGGAAATGATCACAGGTGTTATTTGTCATACATGAAGTACCGTGGAATATGAACATTATCATTCTCTCCATAAGTCTTGGATGTGCTTTATAGTTCTTGCTTGTTGTGAAGAAACTCAACATTGTGTCAGATAACAAATTATTTATAACTGGATGATTGTCTCTATTACTGTATGCTTCTGATGTTACTTTTACAGATATGATATGTGGGCGCACATAAAATTAGAAGAAAGCCTGTTGAAAAGCACTGATTTATGTCATATTCGTGAGTAATTTTCTCTGATGAAAGAAATTGAGACTGAAAATGTATAATGCAGAGGATGTAGCTGCCCTGGCCTCTCAACCCCTGCAGCAACACAGAGGACTTAGAATAGGACTTAGCTCCTTTTTTACCTTTTACCTGATGAGTTTTGAACTCAAGTGACCCATTTGTTCAGAGATGTCAGAATTGCTCTAATATTTTAAACTGGGAGAAGTGGAGTGGAGCCCCTTAGCCTTTCCTATTTATGCTGCTTCTCACTATGTAAAAAAAGTTGAATGATCTTTAAGGTCCCTTCCAACTGAAACCATTCTATGATTCTGTGTCCCTTATTTTGCTCGCAATATGTGACAAAGCAATATTTAATATCAGGTCACTTGGAAAAAAGGCTTCTTTTGACACAAAATCATTTGTTGTTGCTGCTTTGTTCCTCCAGTTGAATGGGAAAAAAGCCAAAAAAACACCTTCAGTTTTCTTGCAGTTTTTTTTCCCCATTTGTAGCTGTCTCTGAAGCAGTGGGACCGTGCCATTTCTGTGTGAGGCAGGGATATTTTTTCTTGTGCACAGACCAACACTTCCCAGCTCATTCTTAAGGAAAGCATTCCTCAAAAATAAGGAGGTATTTATGTATTGCCCATCTTCTCTATTGCTTGAAAAATGCATGATTCATGGCCACTGGTTGTTCTTCTCATAGTGGGGAAGGTTTATTGGCCATAATCCTGGAAGTCTGGAAGCCCCCTGTGTGTCAAATGATCACTGATTGTATTCGAAAAGGATGCTTCAGTGACAGCAGGCAGCCCCTGGGCAGAAAGAGGTGTCCCTTGTCCCTGAGCAATAACCTGTATGGATGATTGAGACTTGTTGATAGACCTCCATGGAAGTCTTACCTAGTAGTCAGGGCTTAGCAGTGTCTGGCTAGTGAAGGATCCCTCAGTACAGGATGCTTGAACTTGATTTGTTGCTCTCATCAAGGAGGGCATAAAGGTAGGCAAGAACTGAACATGCCTTGAGGCCCAGGCAGATGCAGTTTTACCACAGCCTCTGTCTTACAGGAGAGAGAGAAAGAAAGAAAACGCTGCTAGAATTTACTAAATATAGTTATTGACTAATTTCTTCATCAGCAAGAGCAGTAAGAAATCAGTGAGGTCTCTCCTGAGAGATCAGTGGTGTCACCTCACATGTCCTCAGGGTGCCAAATGGTATAAAACACTCACTTTGAAAGTACTGCACCGTGATAAGCTCCATCTCCCAAGGGATGCATTGTGTGTACATTTTGTTATATGTAATGACACACTGAAAGGGCAGTGAAGCTGTTAAGGGAACGCTGCATGTCTAAAAAGAACTTATTTTTCTTTCAACCAATAAAAGAAAGAAAGAGTCTTTCAAAAAAGCAGTTCAAATAATGTCATTTAAATGCAAGAAGTGATAAAATACTAGGGAGAATTCACCTGTCAGATGAAGAAATTTAAAATATGTGGTCTTCTGTGTAATATGCACATTTCAAATTGGACCATTTTCCTGGTAAAGCAAGAAACCTCTGCAAAAACCTTTTAAAATAGTCAATTTATATACAAAATTTTAAGGCTGACACCACCAGCATAATGGCAACAATTATTTAAAACAGTAGATTTGAAGAATAAAGAACAAATTGAAGTAATTTCATGTAGTCATTCTAGACAATGTATAAGAGTTTGTGAGTTTCAATAAGAACCAAAGTTGGATGTGAGACTCTGGGAGTTCCTCAGCAAAGGTGATTTTGTAGAAAAAAACATTCAGTGCATATAAAAAATACCCCTAGAGGTGACTACAATGCTAACAACAATATTTTGAAATGAAGCTAAAAAAGATTCATGTTCCCTTCAACATAATTCCATATGGACACATTCAAGAATTCTGTATGGCCTCAGTGTGCAAGGGTCCATTTCCAGCAGAAATACTTTTGCCTACAAAATATATGGAAATGTATGTGAATGTTTTCATGTATTTCCAAGGCAAAAGTAGTTGCCCTCCTTAAACCTGACACAGAATGAAATCTAACTATATAAAATCTCAGTCAGCAAAGTGACAGAACAATTGGGCAAATGCATTTCGGATGAACTTTAAATGTGAAATTATAATTGGACAAATAATTCATTTGCTATTATTCAGAAATAAACAAGGACTCGTAAAAAATAGAAAAGCGAATTGGATGGAATTGGGCAGTTGTATCTACTATTACTTCAGTACTAGCCATCAATCACTGTCAGTTAATTATCATTAAGATTGCATAAAAAAAGGCCCCTGTGGGAGTAGGATAGGCTGTGAGTTTCATTCTTCCATTGAAAACAAGATAAGGAATATAAGCCTTGTTTTAATTTTTGATTTTATTTGTTTTATTTTGCTTTTGTTAGGTTTGTTTTCATTCATCTGGATCTTTTTGTATTCAAAGAAATTATATGAAAAGGTGAATATTGAGTAATTGTTCTGAGAGTTACCATATGGATTGCAGAGGCAAGGAAATAGAACAAGGAATTTGAAATTAAAGATGTTATGTGTCAGGAAAAGTTTAAAGATTCTTAATTTTTTCTTTTTTCTTTCCTTCCAAAATCTAATTAATTGCCTTTTTAAGTTGGAAAATTTGCTGGATATTTTCTTTAATGCTTTCTTTTTGATTCACTGTATATTTTTTAAGTCCCCAGGGTTTATACACCCAGTTTGTAAACGTTTTTAAAAAAGAGTCTAAAAACCAAAATTATGTGACTCCAAAAACTGATTCTTTAGCAGAACATAAACCAGAGTGAATCCCCATAAAGATATAGCCCCCAGAAATTTTTGGAGCTTATGATCTGATCTGTGGGGCTCATGAGCACTTAGCTAAGGACAGAAACCGGAATGCAGTTGTGGGCAGGAGCAGCTACTGTTATTTCCAGGGTGCATCCCTGCACTGCTGGGTAGTGCTCACACTCTTAAAAGTGTCCAGGTTTATTGCCAGTGCTCACCAGCATCACAAACAGCAGCTGGTACCTGAGCTCTGTGCAATTCCTGCCTGGGATATAAATTTGGTTCTGTCAGCTGGTTCTTGCTCAGCCTGAGGATCACAAGGCTCTCCTAGCCAAGTACTCTCTCTGCAGAAGGAGGCTATAAAGATTGAACTAAACTAAACAATGATTTTATGTATTTATATAAATTTATAAAACTGAAATCTTTAGGTAACATATTATAATTGTATCTTACTATATAAAATTAAAAATTATGTATTTGTTTATAAAGGTCTTATAAATTTCTATAGCTATATAAAACTATACAGATTTATATAAGTTTATATAACTGAACTAACATGCATTTTTCACATCTTTGAGTAATTGCTTATCATCATAAAATATTTGTGTCATAGGAAGAATCTTTTGTTTATTTGTTAGGATTTCAGTTTGATTTTTTGTGAGGCTTTCTTGTTAACATTTTTATTCCTCCCTAATGACAGAAGAGCCTTATGAACAAGAAGAATTTAAAGTCTGAAGTCTTCAAGGCCAAAGGCCTCTCTGCTCAGCAAAAGAATAATGAAAAAACCCAAACCCCTGCACTTGGAATTAACCAGGTTTTGTTCAGTTACTCAAATAAACCTCAGAGCTGGAGATGTAAATGCAAATGCTCCCACACAGATGTCAAAGAGGAAAAAGGCCTGTAAATGACACAATTTGAAACCAAAATGAAGTCTTTAACACTGCTGACCAATGGTTTCTAATGAGGACAAATGACTGACTTAAACGAGAGCAGAGCTGTCCCATTTAGGGCTCTACAGGCTGAATGCACCCCATCAGGACAATTCATCTGCTCCTTGTCGACCTCCTCCTCCTGGGAAAGCCTCTTTTCCCACAGCCAAACTGCAGGCAGCACTTAGGGAGTGATGATTAGCCAGATGGACACAAGATAGAGACCTGTTTTTGGATCAGGTCAGGAAACTCACATTGTCCATGCATCCCATTTTATTTTATTTCATTGGGTATATTCTGATGTGTAAGGAAAGGTTATACTTTGGATAAAAGCTCATCAAGTAACTTTGTTTCTATTCTACCTTTGCTCCATCATGTGTGGGGTTACATGCTTCTTATTTATCTATTGAAAAAGGAAGATGCTCCAGTGCCAATTTTATTTTGCAAGGTTGGGTCAATGTTAGCATGTCTGCAAACTAGTAGAAAGGGGAATTAGGCCATAGCAGAAAGGGACAGTGCATCTTGAAAGAAAACTAAGATGGAAACCCTTACCTCTTCTAATTTACATATGGTGACATTTTGCAGAAATATTGTAACATTAGCAGTGGCATAATGAAATTCTGCCTATCAGCCGTGGAAGGAATAATGTTACTGTAAAGGTAACCTGTCCACAGTTTGTTATCAAGAAAATATTCATGGCAAGAAACATACATTTACCAATGAGTGTTAAGAATAGTAGTTTTCCCTTATAGTTTTTCCTCATGGGCTATCCATCTTCCCCTCCAGATTTACTGCATGATCACTCCCTTTACATGCTAATTATGTGCTGCTCCGGTGAATTTGTTAGTAGTGACACTTTGGGGACCCACTGGGACTGCAACTCATTATGTGGCAATGTCCAGATATATCAGATATTATTAGCTGTCATTAATCTGCTGTGGAAGCATTGAGTGCACAGCCAGGAGAGAGACCAGGAAATAGAGTAAAAATGAAGTCTGCAGCCACCCTGGCCCCCAGAAGGTCAGAGGGCAAATCAGCAGGGGAGAAGAATACACCTTAAAATGGCCAGTGCTTAGCAGCAGATTTTTAACCCATTATAAACCAGCATTCCTTAGAAGAAGAAAGGCAAAAAGAAGCCATACTGTTTATATTGTCTGTCTGACTATGCCTTACTGGGAGAAACAGGAATACAGCATCTCAAACTACCTTTTTTATAAACTGTTTTGTAAATTGAATCAAAGCAATAAAAGTGTGTGGATATGAAGAGTGTGCAACATGCAGTGTCCATCTGAATGTGGATAGCGCTGAGATAAAGCTTTGAAATTAGGCACATGTAACATGGAATGGGATTAGTCCTGCCCTTCCATTTGAGGGCTGCATTTTATAGAACTGGACCAGGCAGTACAGAAGATCCTGTAGAAATGAAAATGATGCTCTTGCTGTCCACCCAGTCCTGTAATTTGCCTGTGTAAGGGGATTGCCTCTAGTGCTGATCAGCCTCTGCTATGCAGCTTAAAAACACAAATCACAATAGGTTTCATTTTTGCTATTCATTATGAAAACTAGTCATTTGTAGAAGTTATGTTTGTGCAGAATTTATTACATCTGTTTGGAGTATGGAAATAAAAGCTGAAGAAACATCATTCCCAGAAAAGTCCACAGTCTTTCCAGTCTCCAAGATGACTTGCAGAGTACTATCCAGGATTGTAAGAAGCATTTTCTTTCTTTACATCAGCTACTAAGGCTGGAAGAAACCAGTCAGGCTTTAAGGCAATCTGAGTCTTCTCTTGTCTGAAATTAAAAAAAAAAAAAAAGAACAACAGCAAAATAGAGGTTAGAAATCTTTGAGTTTAATAGTGATGTATTATCTAGACAATTTTCAGAGCAAGGGAAAGGTAATAGGTTGGTTAGTCTGTGTGCATCGGTAACTTACCAGTACCTTTTGCTACTGTCAAAGGACAACCTGAAAACTCAGGGACCTTAAAATAGAAGGATGAGATTTAAGATAGGAAATACTGCATTGTATCAAGGAAAATAAGAATAAACTTTTGTTTCCAAGGTTGCAGGGCCCTATGCTCCCTTATTTAGAACTTGCAGTGCTTTAGTTAGAAGGTTTATACAAAGACTAGAGGAAAGAAGTCACCCCAAAATTCTTAAATTAATGACAAATACTTGTTTGTGAAGCTTGACTAAAGTACTTCATCCAGTTGCTTGGATATTTCCCAGTGAGCCACCCATCAGAGTTTCCTGAAGGGATTTGGGAAGTACTGGTTTTATTCCCATGTAAAGGGTCTAATCTAATGCTTCACAATTTTTCACCTTTCTGTGCTCTTATCCTATCTTAATGAGGGTAATAACAGGAAGAATAAAAAAGGCCTGATATTTTATTTATAGAACTGTCTTCAATTAGACAGACTCTGATAAACCCATGCAAGAGCAACCACCATGGGCTTAGTTTAAGGCTCTCTTGAATTCAGCACAATCCCATGAAATAGAAAGCAATGTTATTCTTTGGTGAAATGACTCCCATTAAGACTTCCTAAACCAACAGCCATTCATGAACTCAGGTTCTAGGAAAAGATTTATAAGTGATTTTGGTGTAATTGTGGGGTTTGCAGAAGTACCCTGAAATGTTAGTGTTAGCAATGTGGCAGGTGACAAGCACCCAGGGAAATAATGAAGAAGTTTTATCATTGGTCTTGAAACTTTGCAATCTTGGTTTGCAGGAGGATTGGTTTACATTTATGTGAGAACAATGAAATTTGAAAGTAGAGTTACAGTGCCAATGGTACTAATGTGGACCAAAAAAAAAAAATGTAAAAAGCTGAGTGCTGTATGAACGCATTCATAGTTTTTTTTTAGTCTTTTTCTAATGTTTATGAAATTTTGCACATATGGCATGGCTTGCCCTTTCTGCAGGGAAATAGAATAAAAATTCATTGCAGTTTTCTCTCCTTTGAGTTCTTTGAATAACTGAATATGAGGTGAATACTATTTTAGTGGTAGGTTAATGAGTTACAGGTCATGGTTCCAGTGGAAAAACTGCACTCAGCCTCCACGGTTCTGTTTGCCAAATTTGCACTGATGAAGCCATTATGGCAGGCTCACTTTTTTTTTATTTTCGTGGAGGAACATTTCTGTGATTTGCCCATCAAGATTATGCTGTCTTTTCAGTGCCTGTGTTGCTCTTTAAGATCCTGCAGGCACTTATTTTCACATTTAGCATGATATGCATGAGTAACCCTCTCTCAACTGGTGAAACTAGTCAGGTGTAAATCTCTGATGAATGTACTTTAGGGCTGGGGCCTGAGCAAATTCCACACAACACCAAAGTGTGTTACATTTTACAGCTCTCTGCATCATTTTATATTCCATTGTTCATAACAAGATGAATAGTTAGGTCTTATCTAGAGAATCTTGTATCAGGAATGCCAACAGATATCTGCACATTTTATTGTACTGAAAATTGCGTGTTAGGTATGAAGTTCAGTCTTTAAAAGGGTGATCAATATTTGTATTCTTTCATATACATTACAGAATTGTTTACAAAGTAAAATCCTAGGGTAGGTTTAAAATTATAGTAAATTGTAATATAATGGCAAGATAAGGTCATTGTCTTGAATTTGAATTGTGGAGAGCACTGGAATGCTCTTTTCCTTATGGCTCAGACTCCTAGCAGCAGTTTTGCCTTCCTGAATAAGCATGAACACTTATAGCAATATCCCACTGCACTTGATTTTTTTTTTCATTATCTGCTTTGTAAAAGCTAATAATAGTTAGAGATTTATAGTGTTTAAAGTGTGCACAGTTAGTTGAAATTAAGACTATATTCATCTTCCTGAAAGTTAAAATCAGTATAATCTCTGAACTAATATATTTTATTTGCCAAGGAATTGCTTCAGCCTGTGAACCGTTAGATCAGTGGCAAATACTCTCAGAGGCTGTGGGAGGACCTTTCCTCCCGAATTTTAGGATTATAACATGATCATCTGGTTCTGCAACTCCTTTGCAAATGCCTGCAAGTGGCAGGGCTCTGTCACAATTCTGCTCTTCTTACCTCATGCAAAGCTTTATAGCATGCAACAGTGGCTGCACAGTAAGTGGTTAAGTGTCATAAATTACCCTGCCTCAGATAAAGGACAATCAATACTTGGGGTGATTCCCTTGTTTTGTGATGTTTACTAAGAAAAAATATAAGGAGAAATGAGTTAGAGTCACTGCAGTTTCCTGATATACCTGGTCATTTACTCATCATTATGATAATCACTCATTTAGGAGACTTAGGCTCTTGTATAATGAGGTACTGGTTAGTGAAGTGAGTGAAGAAGGGTGGATCTGCTGAAATTAGGGCTGTGAATTGTCATTAACATTTTATTTTAAAGGATTCTGGTGCAACTGAGACAGAAACAAGAAAATGCAACCAGAACAGTAATGTAACCACCAAAGCTCAGGACAATGTTTCATGACTAACTAAAGATTTTCACTATATTTTCCATAATCACAGATGTGTTTTATAATTGCCAGTACTTTCATTTTGTTAGCACTAAAAGAATGGAAATCAGAGCCCTCTTGCTGTTCTTTTATCTAAAGAAAAAAAAGGTAGGAATGTTGGAACTAAAAACAAAATAAAATTTAAATGGATAAAACAGATTAAAGAGAGACTGATTAAAGTGTGTGGAACTATGAACATTTGAGAAATCACATTTGCTGCCACAAATCACTGCAGAAATTGTGTTGCACATGTCTGTACATGTGTCTGTGTGTTTATATGTGCTGAAAATACATATCGCTGGATCAAGAGTGAATAACAATTTCCTAAGCCTCCACCAGACAGTTGTAACTGTTCCTTTCAGATAAAAACAAATTATTTCACAAACAAGTACGAAAGAAAACATACCTTAAATTCACTTGAATTTCTTTTAGTGAGGAGTTACATTATGCATTACCAAAACATAATAATTTCCTAGATCTTTTGTAATATGTTTTTAAACACATCAGGTGTTTACTGAGGTTTTGTTTCCTTAGAAGCATTGTGGCTATGCATTCAACTTTTGAACCTTGTTCTGCAATGTTGTAGAATCAACTGCCTCTGGAAAATAAAGAAAGAAACAAACAAAATCCCCCAAAGCAACAGCAGATGAACAAACACAAACCAGAAACTCCAAAACAAACAAACAAAAAACACTGCTGAAATTTTTGTCAGGAGAAAAAGATTTAGAGGTTTGCAGGAATTTTTCTATTCCCCCTTAACAAAGCCTGGTGGTCTGGACCTGGATCTAGCATAGTGCTGCTTTAGGTGGGTGCCACCTCTGGATGGGTTAAAGATCCCAGTGATCTCTACACTTTCTCCCTCCTCTGTGCACCCAAACCTGCCCTTGTTTTGACGGCATCCCCTTTTGAACAACTTTATATGATTGCTTCCATCCACAGGTTACTTTGTTCAAGTCGATTTGCCACAGAACACTCGCCCATTAGCAAACCCTGCTTTAAAATCTGCTTATGGTTATGTCCAGATAAAAGCACGTGAGGTCAGTTTGGTAGAGCAGAGACAAAATGCTTTAACATAAGGTTTTCTATTCTGTGCAGGCAGCTAATAAAAGTGCCCGCAGGTGTTGAGAATTATCCTTCTCTAGGAGATTTCTTTACAATCTGAACCTAATCTTGGTGAAAGCTTTGGCAAGGATATCTGGCACATTAATTAAATGACTTTCCCTCCCCCACAGGTCTTATGCTGTAACTTTGATTAACCACCTTTGTGCCCAGCAAACAAACTGCTGGATAGGCACTGTCAGTTTTACAGGTGTATGGATGTTAGAGATAACTTGGGATTCCTCCTTTATCTGGATAGATGCTCCTTACTCTTTCAACACTACACGGCTTTTCCCTTAGCTACTGTGCAGGGATCCTGCAGGCATATTATGAGATTTTAGTATGAAGACCTTTTTATTCGATGTGTATCTCTGGATGGCCTCTGCTGAGAAATTTCAGATCCTTAAGGGAAAAAGCCTAACTCCTCCCAAACTCCCCCTCGATTTAAATGGCTTTTCCTTGCTGCAGTATCACAGCTGTGACACATCAAAGCTAGTAGCTGGTGTGGCAGGACATGCATTCCCAAATCAGCCTCAGTGATGAAAGGTGATTTGCAGTGACAGGTTTCATATCTTACGGTGTCATTTTCATGAATGGCTCGGTTAATTAAATTTAATGTGGAACAAGAGCTTGCTTACATTCTGCCAGGCTTAAGATGTTCTTACTCACACCTTACTTAAAGAACAATTCCTACTGTTGAATAAGGGTTCCAGGATTTAGCCCTCTGTTAGCAGTCTTCCATAAACCCTTTGTTTTCCTAACATGTTAAAAACCAAGGCTTAATGGGTTCATGATGACATCAGTTATCAAGATTTGTGTGGTGTTGGCAGATGTTGAATTTTCAGTGGAAAACCATTAAACAGATTTGAGTCAGGGCAAGTTTCACAACATGCAGGTATTATACTGGTGGTTACACGTGTTGACTTCAGCTTTATTTATTACAAAGGAAAACAGGCCTGTACTTATACAACAACAGCAATGAGAAATTAATCTTCCCAATAGGAAAATCAGTCTTGTCTTGTTAAAGGTACTCAAAGTTACTTGTTGAGCATGCTGAGCTTGCAAAAACTATGTCTGCAACTTTCAGATTTAATAAATCTGAAATTAAATATTAAAAATAAATATAAGAAAATTTTTTTTTGTTACCTGTTACCTTTTTTTGGCCAATTGTAAAGAATGCAGTATTTCAGAAAGTGTTGCCTATCCATTTTTTGCCAACCTTTCTTTCCAAAATTTCTCCAGCTTATTTTCCTTTCAGATTAGATTTGTTGCTTTTGAATACTCATTGCCTGTCAGCTCAGAATGCACCAATTCTGTACTAGTTGTAATATTCTTCAATATTAAAAAGTTGCTTTTTGTCATACGAGTACAAAGTTTTCCCAGTGTTATTGTCTGGACCAAGGATGGTGTCCAGGCCTACATGTGGTGTGCTATGTGCATAAGAAACATATGCCAAACTCTGAAACCAAATACATAGGTTGAAATGTTTCTTCAAATAAAAGCAAGGTTCAATGTAGGAAAAAAAAGTAAAATCCCACAATAAACCAAGGTGATAACAGCAACAAAAATCAAAGGAGAGCACTTTCAATTTTGTGTATGTAGTAATTTGAAAGGAGATGTATTTAGTTGCTGCTATGTTTGGTTCATACATTAATTAGGACTTCAGTTTGCAGATTTACTGGTGCAGTGCACTGAAACAAAAATCTATTATGTCTCCTTTCCTGTTCAACTGCAAATGTGTTGGAGACTGTATTTTCTTGGAAATTAAACTTCCACAGTTGTTATGAATTACTTTAAATTCTGCTTATGCATCAGGAGGCATCTAATCTTAGTCCTTTTGTTTTACCAGTAAAGTTGCTCTTACAGGGCACCTTTTTCACACCTAAAGTTTTTCTTGAGTCTCTGACTGTTACTGCTAAGGCATGAAGTTTTCTGAATGCCAGAGTTAATACTGATGGCAACTAGGGGTCCATCAGGGTTTTTTCAGTCTTATGGTGCACTGCATAGAGAATCATTAGAACAGCAAAGGGATATATATCACTTCTGCGTGTTTAAAAGTAAGTCATTCAAACAGAAAAGGAGAACCGAACATTCAGTCTTATGAAAATGGACTTGGTTTTCTATTTTTAGACACTTTGAGGAAACTTTGCTTTTCATTATCCTGGTTTAGAAAAATTAAAACTCTTTCCAATATGGCTTTTATTCAGAAAATCTTAAAAATAATTTCATATTGAAATGTTACTTTGATAATGTGGGATTCAAAAAAATTTTTAATTTTTGTCAGCTTTTCAGTTTGTTTTATTCCCATTTGTCTTATTTAACGTTATAGCTGCACAAAATAAGATCAATGTGTTTTGAACAAGTAATGGAATTTTCCTTCACTGTTTTTTCCACTATTTAAGTTTAGCTTCAGGTTGGAACCAAGTCAATTTTTTCTATCTTGCAGTTCTGTATAAAATGAAACTTCAACGGATGGCTATTTTTCATCAGGCAAACAAGCAAAAAAAGTCCTTTATTGGGTCCATGTAAAATCATAGTTTCTTCATCAGCACAACTTTTCCAGTATGTGAAACCAGTCACCTGATAGAAAGGTTATGTCAGATGATAAGCTTTGAACTAGGACCTCAGTTTTCACTAACTAAAGAACAAATGATCATCCACAGATGCGAGCGTGCAAAAGGAAAACATTCTTTCCCAAACTTTTCAAGTAAAAAACAAATGATGAAATCTTGGGTAATTATAATTTCATGAGTTACGTGATCTCCTATTTATTACAAATGGGTAAATAGAAAGACTCTGATTATTTACACTGCTGACCTGCCCCAGGTTTATGGCATTTATTATAGTCAGTAATGTTTATAGCAAAATTTTTCTTAACAATAACATTTATAATATTTTAATGTGTGTGTATGGAGGGGAATAGTACATGAAAGAATTTCAGTGCAAATAAACCTAGACCATTTTGCATTTGGAAATCCTCTGTGTTATTTTAGGACCCCAGTTCTCAAAACAGTTATGGTTAACTTTATTCACACAATTCCAATGGGACAACTCATATGTAGAAAGCTAAATCTTCCCTTAAGTGTTTTCTTACATCCTTTCCCATCTCACCCTTCACCTCCTGATGTGCATGGGTTGGGGTAGGTATGTCTAAACATATTCCTGAACACACTGAACTGTCTCCTCCTTCTCTGGAGCACATAATTTTAATTTAATAAATATATAGGGGTTTGCGTGTGGATGAACATACAGATATTTGCACAAGTATTAATTAATTTATTCCGTGGGTATCAAGTAATTATCTCTTTTGCTGCAAGGGCAATTTGCTGCCATACTAAGCAGAAGGCATTCTTTCCTCAAACAAAACAAGCATAGCACCACTTTCAGCTATGTGCTGAAATGTGTGATCAGTATTATAATGTGTTAAGCATGGCATCATTATTCTAAAGCCAGCCACAGAGATATAAAATGCACTGTGAGACTGCAAACTGAGCACAGTTTGATTGTAGGACACCCGGGTAGAGGAGTTTTGTATTAGAATATACATTGCATTTATAATGCCTGCTTCTCTAAAATGTAATTAGGTTTTTTTATGAACTGGTAAAATATAGTAAATAAAGGACTCAGGGGATTTCCATATAGCCACATTTATTCCCACACGTCTTTCCAAATCATAAATGGTTGTCTTCCTTAGAAATGGATTAGGACAAATTGCATTAGGACACGATCATGAATCTGATTAAGGTGGAACCATGATCAGGTTTTTTCTTTTGGGCAACCATGTTTTCTTATAACAACCAGAAGACAAAAAAGCCTTTGGCAATATGTTTCAAAAGGCCTTTCTCATATGCACATAAAAGCAGTTTTCATGCTAATTCAAAAATTGGTCCACACCTATAATTTCTTTATATAGCAAGACAAAGCTTTGGGCAAAATTTTTCAGTAGTATATATTTCAGATACAGACTTGTGGTTTCTGTGAAAGCTCCTAAAAAAGAATTTCCATGCATAATTTCCTTAAGGAGAACACTCTGAAAGCAAGCTGCAAGAGAGGCAGAAGATCAAGCATTGATTCCAAATTGGTTCAGGGAGAGGAATGCTGAGAACAAAAACATCCCCAGTGGAAAACTGATGTAATATACAGAATAAACACCTTTTATGAACACACTCACCCAGCTCCTTCTCTTCCTGTGTTAGCAAGCCACCCAAACTGAGTACACTATGTGACATTATTTGACAAAGAAAGAAACCTGCACGGATGTATCTGTTGATGCACAGAAATGCAAATGTGTTGAAAATTCCTATTTCAGAAAAAAAAAAGGCTGTTACTTTCTTCTTCATTCCCCCTTATTTATCTTTTTTTTTTTTAAACAGTAGTTTCAACTCCATATAGCTAAAGGGAACTTAATTGCAGTGTTGTTATCTCTGTGTCATAATCAAATCTGTGGTGACTTGAAGGGTTTGGGAAAGACATCTTTGTTCATCCCCTTGGGGCTCCATGGCGTATGAGTGTTCTGGTCTCTCACACTAATATGTAGGATTCAGCTGAGAAGAAGAACACTTTAAGTCTACACAGGCCTATACAAAAAAAGAAGTTCCCTGTCTCCAAGAACTAGTGTTTGGCATGTGAAAACAAAGAGAATAGATAGGTCTGATGAATAAGCTCTGGAAGCTAAAGGAGCTCCATAATCTTGGTGCTAAACATTGTAATGTTACACTGCTCAAGTAACTCTATTCTGCTGCCTTATGGTTAGTCTTACTGGTTTTTACTTGTTTGGGATTTTTTCCAGTTTAGACCAAGATTCAGTGATGTTTATTTTAAATTGTTCATCTTTGACTTGATGTTAGCATTGTTTTGTCAAACATAAGTAAGAATCTGAATTCTTCATGTGTTTCATGCAGGTGGAGACCAGACAACAAAAACTCAGATCTGCATTGTGGTCCAAATTTCAGAGTGTATCCATCTGGAAAACAACTAGCTATCTCTTGTACTTTGTTCTTGGCAACTTGCTCTGCTTTCATCCAGAAGCTGAGGGCCTGACATGAATGTGGGTGGAAGCTGGAGCTAGTGACCCAGCATGTGAATCCTCACTGTTTTTCCAGACTGATAATCCTTAGGTGCTCCACCAAACTTTGCATGTTTATATGGACTGGGTGTCTGAAAGCATTTTGAATCAGTAACATTAGTTCATAGTCTGGTGTAATAATGACTGGACAAATGCAAAACCCCCTTTTTTTGTCTCTTACTTCCTCGGGCATTTCCAAGGGGATTTGCTCACAGCTGGGACTTGCAACATAACTAGGGGAAGATCCTGTTCAGAGGGACTGAAATCAGATGGGGCATGCTTCTGGATTTCTTGGCCAAGCTGGGACTGAGTTCTGAAACAAAAATATGCATATTCTCCCTTGGGCTCTTCAAAGCAGAGGTTCAGCTACATTTCACAACAGTAATTTTCAGCTGAAACAGGAAAGGTGCAAAAGCCCTGCCCTGATGTTCCCCAAACTTTCTGTTTGACAACATCCTGTACAAGAGAACATGCTGGATCATGTTCACAGAGTCATGACTTGTACAGTTCAAGCTTTATCAAAACTGTTAGAAAACTCGAGTTCAAAAATAATTCTGGTGAATTGGGAAATAATTGTGTTAATAAAAAAGAAAATAAGAAATAAAACATGATAAAATGGGATAAAGAAAAGGTCAGTCAAAACAGTCATACCAAGTTTTCCTACCTATTGGAGTTTTTCTCAGGTTTGTTCCTCTAGTTTATATGAATATATGAAAAGAGAGTGAACAAGACACACACACTTCTGTGTATTGAAAAAAGAAAATATTGAGGTCAAAAATCCAAAATCAAAAATTAAATTATTACAGGTTGTAAGATACCCCTTTGGCAAATTATTTAGATGGATAATCTGTCTATAATAACAGGTTATTATTTTCAGAAAATGTAGTCCTCTTTTTCTCAGCAATAATTAGTCTACTCCATGTAAATTTTACCTTGTAGAATTTCCACTTTGTAGAAACTTAAACATTTCTGTGAAATATAGAGCTGCTTGGGAAGTCAGATAAATATCCATGAAAACGATTTCTTTATATGTATTTAAAAGTATATCCTGACATTTTCAGGATCTTCCCAGCTCTAAAGCTGACTGAGCTATGTACTAAAAAGGATAAAAATTTCAAATTGTCCTTATTCCATTTATTTTTCTTGACCATTTTAGTTTTTGTTTTAAATTGACAATGGACCATTCCAATAGAACTGAGCTTTTTTTTTTATTTCCTAAAATGGAATTTCATGTCAAAATGTTAAATGAAATTATTTCAATTACATGTCATGCAAACAGTGTTCATACTTGATTTTCCCACAGATTCTGTGCTTGGAAAGTTCCTTTGAAAATTAAATAGTTCATACAATCTATCAGAATAGTCATCTCAATCATGCAGTCTTCTTATTTTGTCTGATTGAGCAAGGTTTTATAAACTACTTTCACTTCTGCCTGAAGAAAGGTTTCTTTGTTTCATAAAAGTATTTTCATTTCATGAATGAATTAATCTCAGCTGCAGACATAAAAATTCATTCTCTTGACACTGTGTTCACATTAATACTTGTGAGATGTAACAAAGATGAAGCAAAATTCAATGTTTCTTAGCGGTGTCATGTTTATTTTTCCTGTTAATTTGCTGGTACCTTGCAGCTTGACCATCATTGCAAACCTGTTCTTTAATTTCTCTACAAAAAGAGGTAAATTAGTCACCAGAAGGCCCTGCAATTCAAAGTAAGTATGGAAAGTGATTGGGAAACCTGGACTCCTGGTTGTAATTATTCACATGATTTACCTGCTGTCATGTCACTTTTATGGCACTAAAAGATATGTTATATCTATTTATTCAGCTAATTGTTCCAATCAATTTCTGTGACAAATGTACTTAAATCCAATAGGATTGGGTGTTACATTCTTAGCTAGCTTAAAGCTTTATGGAGTTATGTCAGATGGAAAAGCTGGCCAAGAAAAAGGTGGAAATGGAACAGACCAGAATAACCCCTCAGACCTTTTTATTCCAGTAATGTTTCAAATAATTTCTAATGAGGATATGTACTGGAAAGACTATCAGAGTAATAGAACAATGGTATCTGAAAGGAATTTAGGAAGTCATCCAGTCCAAGTCTTCTGTAGAGCTCAAATCTGTATTATTCTATTACTCTGATAGTATCCAACATTTTGTGACTGGAAAAATTTCCAAAGCTTTCTCTGATGTCCAGCTAATTAATTATCTGTAATATTGGAGAGCTTTTTCTCTGTAGACAATTATTTATATAAACAAATAGTTGCCATATGCCCTCTAGATATGTAATTCATGCACAATCCTGTCTCTTTGACTCAAAGAGATCACAGGTGTCATGGAGGAAAACAAAACTCTGTTAAAGAAGTCTGTGAAAAAAAAATCTTGGAGGAAGGCAATTAGGGTAGCAGTATCTCTTCTGCTCAGAATGAGTGATGAGTATGGCCTGTCTGACCTGATACACAGGCCAAGCCAAAACATCCAGTCTGCAAAACAGTGGATCTGGTACATCCACTGAAATTAGGAATAGACCAAGAGAAAATGTCTTGGAAAGAAAATCAAGGTCATGACAGAAGAGCCTCAGACAGTTTGAACTACAGACTTTGCAAGTGACTAGGAAAAAGTCATTCTGCTAAATGACTGAGTGAAGGTGCACACAAGTATGTACTAATGTGTATGGATATATTTTGGGTACATACATGTGCACGTAAAAATAAAAGCTGAATTTTTCTTCCTTATTTCAGAAGTTTGTTTCAAAAACCACAGAAATTTAGATTATCAAGTACACTTTATTTAATCATCTGGCAATTACAAAGTTATATATTAAAATCTAAAACTCATTAACATGGGTCAGGCTGACAATAAGAGTTTAGCTGAAAGAGTTCACATGATTTCTTACAGCTACGTATGGTTAGAAACTGGAGTTTTCTGACAAAACTGTTGCGGAATAATTATGGGATTAAAAAGCTGGAATAAGGTTATTTAAAAAAAAACGTTGTAAGGTAATGTGAGCCAGAACTCTCAAAGTCCCTTAATAGGTGTTCTTAACTCAGTGTTAATACTTTATTTAACATAATGTGCTCTGCACTCTTTAAATTGTTAGCCTGGAACAGATGATTTATGTTGCTCTTGCATCCAAACAAGAATTAATGCCCTGATCCTATTTGACTGGAATTGTTAAGCACTTTTTTTCTCAGGCTTGTATCAGAATGATAACAAAAACATAAAATCAGCAAGCTTTTTAATGAATGTGGGGTTAATTTGAAGTGCCCTGATTTACAGATATTAGAGAAATGCTCTCTTTCAAGTGTTTACTGAGGTGTTAGAAAATTTGTGTTCACATTCATCTCAAACATTTAGTGTACTGAAGTTTCTTTGTTTCCAAAATATTAGAAAGTTGCTGTTATGAAAGCTATTGGAATCAAGTATTTTTCTTTTTATTATATTTTACAAACAGTGATATCTTCCATCATATTTTGAGGGAATCTCAAGTGAACACCACAGGTAGATCTTTTGATTCTATTCAGATCTTGGTTTTATAGGTTTCTGTTGTTTTCCAGGTGTTTTTTCCCCCCTCCAATATTTTAATTTTATGTATTTCGTGCCTGCATAATGGTTTTTTCACCTGCTTTAATTATTTTTATTGGTTAATCTTGGTACAACTGGATTTTTCTAGTGTAAAAGGCAATCAGTGCAAGCACAGTGACTGATGTAGTTACTTGCCAGTGTTTCACTACAGGTGTGCAGTATTATAGTCAACTGTACAGATGACTTTCACTCCTGTTCTTTCTGGTTTAACTACTGAAACAAATGCAAGCACTGTATTTTCTTTGCTGATTATTGTCCCTCTGGAGTTTTGCTGGTAAGAATGGTGGACAGTCCCCTGTCTTTTTGCTGCTGGTTAGAGCTATTCAAAGGAACTAACAAATACAATTATCACAAGTTTGGAAACATTTTCAACTTTTATGAGAAAACATTATGACCAGAATGTTCAGAAAAGCTGAGCTGTTTTTATGATCTGGCATGTAAAGCAATGATTATTTTCACCTTGGCAGAGTTTTGACTTAATAGAACATCTTAAAAGAGCTACATAGAGCATTCAAGTGACAACATGCTTACATATAATCTTGCTAAAAAGAAAGAAAAAAGAAGGGAAGAAATGTTAGCTAATGAATACTTGATGTGCACATAACCGAAATGAAGAAGGTGGAAACAAAAGTTCAAGCCATGGCAATGAGAAATGACATTTCTTATGGGCATAGTAAAATATAGAGTTCATCCATGGAAAATTTTATTGAGAACCCTAAGTGGCATTACTGAGATTGTCCTGAGAAAAGAATAAGAGAATTTCTAAAGCTGATGGGATGAACATCAACAGAGAGTCTGATGTTTTTCCGAAGTCTGTTAGAGCACTTCAACTTCCCTCACTCTGCCAAACTTGTCTGAATATTCACCAAAATGTGATTTCTTATCATTGTGAAGGTTGATATCCTAACTCAGCTAGACCATGAACAAGAGAGGTTGGTGACAATAAAGAGGACATATGCACTATACTTAAATATTCTACAGTATCAAATTTAGCAGATTAGAACTTTCACCTGTTTGAATTTATAGTCTGATATAGTCCTTCCTATCTGGATTGATTCCTTCAGTGCTAAAATATGTACTATTTATTTAACACTGCAGGAGAGTGAGATTGCAGTTGCCAATTTAACCTTAATATCTGGATTTGAGAAGATGTTTCTTATAAATCAATGTAAATTGCTAGCAAATCTACAAAGCCCTTCATATATAAAGCATACGCATAAAACATATGGCTTCCCTTCCTCCAAGAATGAAGTTCTTCAACTTGTTCAGTGGTTATCTCCTTACTACTGCCTCAACCATTCAAAAACAGCTAAAGCCCCAGTTTGAGAGCTGAGAAATAAGGGAGAGATAAAACACTCACTTTTCAGTTTTGTGTCCTTCAGTCAATAAATGTTTTCTGTCATGTGATGGCAAGAAATTAGTTGGGAAAAGATCTGATATTTTAGAAATACTATGTCTCTTACTGACTTAACCAGGATGATTTAGCTGTCTCAAACTGGTCTTCAAAAACTCTGGCAGTCTATGGACCCAAAGTTTTGATGGAGAAGTCCTAGAACAGCTAACAAATCATGCTGTATGCATGTTACATCAAACAACTCTGAAGCCCTGAAAGGATCAGGATCCAGAGACTCCATAAAGTCCCTTGAGACTTTTACTTTTGCTATTGGTTGTACATGCAAAACAGTCATATACTCTGGAGATGAGAAGTAGAATGAAAGCCTGAGGAAATAGCATCCATTTCTGAAAATGTTACAATAAGTGACTTTGCCAAGGTCGTGCAGGAAATGGGAGTCAGACTATATAAATCTAAAGTTTTGTCACAGCCCTCGAAAGCAGCCTTGATTTTTTTCTTTTTTTCTCTTTCAACTGGAGCTGCCACAACCCACATTTATATTCTAGATGTTGTCTTAAAGAAAGGAGAAATGAATTTTCAATCTTTCTTTCTGTTGAATTGTCTGTTTATTACGCACTGTGTTGTTGCACGTAATGCCTGGATGTAAAATGATTCAGGGGCTAATGTCTTCAGTCACAACGTGGGAAAACAGAGAAGCAGTTGGATAGTAATTTCTCACACTGTTCTGCCAGGGCAGTTCTTTCTGCTGTGATTTAAGAAAGTGCAGGCAGTGGAAAAGGTTCCCTTTGAAAGTGTTTTAAATGTCAAATATAAGATTCATTTCTATACTGCTTTAATCCAAATGCCAGAGCTCTGAGCTAATCTATCAATCTGACCAAGACTTTATGTGTTTTACCTATCCAAACACCTATCTCTTAACTGCAAGTCCTGCTAACACCAATGCATAATACCAGTATATTTTTTTAAGAAAAGACTATTTTCTTTGTGGATGCTTGCTGTGGCAGCCTTAGGCTCATTTAGTAGGGCTGTATGTGACAGGGCCTTGGATATGTAGAAGCCTAGTTGTGCCTGGTTGTTATACACTGGAACACTGGCTGGGGAGCCAAGAAAATGGGAGAGAAGAAACCCCAGGAGTATTCCAGCAGTGGAAGTAAATGAGTAGTGTTAAGGACATTTCATATAGGGATTCTAAGTCTAGATCTGATCACTGCTGTCATCAGATAGGGCCTCTGCCACAGGGACTCTGGAGCTGGCTCTGGTGCATTATCTTCTGCTGATGCTCTGCTTGAAGGAGCAAGTCTCTCAGAAAATCAGTCAGCTCTGCCTGTGAGAGTGGATCAGCAGTTATTGAACAGTCTCTCTTCAGTCATTGCAAAGGAACAGATACCCTCCTGAAAAATACGTGCTCTCCTTCAGCTCAAAGTACAACTATTCCCAGCTTTTAGCCAGGAGGTCCTAATTTCCCTTTGGATATTAAATCTTTTCCTCCAGGAGAAATTTACAGTCTTCCTCCCATTTTTTTGTCTTATTTTTCCCTTATTTGTCCCTTATTTGTGTGATTCTTCTAAATTTTTCCAATTATTTGACTCATTTTTTTACATATGCACATCAAAGTATATTCCAGCAGCACTTTTCTCTTTACAAGATGTAGAGTTAATATCACTTACTTGCTTCTCCACAATGCCATCCTATCTGGGTCATCAAGGTAGCACAGTTAACCCTGCAGTACACTTAGTTTCCTCTCTCCAGGGTGTTCAGCATCTTTTTTTCTAGGCTGCTGTTTTCCCATATTATGAAACGTCTAAGGTCTACCTTCTTTGACAAAAATGTCCTTAAAGATGTTTCTGTGAAATTGACTTGGAATACACATTTATTTTTTTTTAAGACAGATAATTGTTTACTTTTTAGATTTCAATAGAACGGAAATTTACACAAGAGATCAACACTTTCTGATCTGTGAGGAGTTCTGGGGCAAAGAACTCAACAGCATGGAGTGGCTCAACCACAGAAATTGCTGTCTGACACTTAATTCAGCTAAAGTTTAAAGGCTGTGCTACAGACAGTTCATGTTGTCTAATGTAAAATAGAAAGATCTCAAATCCCTGGAAAAGCTGTTCAGACATAGAGGGATCACTTACCTGATTCTTTGTTTAAACCAAAAAACTACATGACCTTATGATTTACCGAAATCATAATGAGAAAATTATGGTTATTCAGCCACTCTCCTTCCAGGAAGGGCTGCTCACTGGTTTTCTATTGCAGGAAGGTAATTATCTTCCATGAGAACAAAATATTGAGCCATCAGCATGGTGCTGGTAAGGAAAGATCTCAGCTGCATCTCACTGCACCAGTCTGCCTCAGTGCCTTTACTGTGTCAACTGTTTCTTAGTACCCGTTTTCAGGCATGGATATCCAGGTGTGATTGTTTCCAGAAATGCTGCCAGGTAACAGGTATTCCAAGGCTACATTTGTTAGAGCAGGCTGTGTAAAGCAAGCATTAACACTGGTTTCAGGAGTGACCTTGACAGTGCTTGCATTCTCCCATTTATTTCACAGATCTGTTCTGTCTCCCAAACATCTTGCTCATTAGCCTCAAAGCTCTTGCAGTTGGTGTGGGGATTATTGCCACAGGAAAATTTGTTCCAGGTAAGCCAAGCTGTTAAGGTCCTGGTTAATGAAAACTGGGATGAGTCAGACTGAGATTATGTTGACCACTTATGGGCTGTGCCTTAGTTAAATTAAAGGAGTTTAAAACCCAAACTAGTGAAGTTAAAGTAGCTACAGTTTAAAATGGGGTCTATCAGGACTTCCATCCAAATATCAAGATCAGGTTCTCTTTTTGAAGAAGACAGTGGGGTCAGAGACCAAACAACACTCTAGTCAGGGGCAGATGTGCTTTGTATGAACCTGTGGAGGTAAAATGAGAGAATTTTTCCTCAACAGGACCATACATGTAAAACTACTTTTGGACAAATAATACCTTAGGTGTTTGTTATTTTTCTCTAGTGAAATCAAATAAAAATTAATTAAAGGTTCCTGTCATCTTCAAGATTTTTTAAATAAGCAAACCAAGTGCTTCTGCAAAAGTTCTATGTACACATGGTTATAAGAGGAAGGGAGGGAACAGATTATTGCACAAGCTGATTGAAGTTTTCTTTTGACCACAATTAAAGCCAAAGTGCCAATCTGAGTTTTATGTAGCAATCTTTCTTCATGGGAGATGTGTCATCCTTAAAATTTAGGACGTGAAATACTGATCCTGTTAAATAACCTGGAACATTTCAGATGACTCAGGAAGGTCAAATCTTCATCCTGAACATCTGTATTATAATGTCTCTAGTACAAAATCCAAGATTAGCTATTTGTTAAAGTTCTTATTTTTTGCCAGTTTGGTTTAGCACTTGGGTTTGGAAGGGAGTGTAATACAGAGACTGATATTTTATAGGAGATCTGGGAGTAGTTTTCTTTTTGTTATCCTTGTTATTTTTTAATCAATGCCAAAAAGGAGAACAGAGAGTTTTTAGAGTTCTGCATTCGTTTTCCCTTGCTGCTGAGAATGATCTCTTATAGAAATGTTTACCCAGGTTTGAAACAAAATCACCAATAATCCAAAGATTTATCAAGCAAGTTTAACAGTATATTTATGTTGCATTAAATTTTGTCTACTATCTAGTTTGAAAAGGTGTTTTTTTTTCCCTTTATTTTTTTACTCTTTTCTAAACAGGGAGTTCCATAAAACTAAATAATAAGTATAATTCTTATGCTCAACAAAAATTAAGACTTGAAGCATGTGAAATCTGGCAACATGCAGCATTTTGGATGAGTTTTTGTGTTTGGTAGGTTTGGGTTCTTTTGTTGTTGCTATTTTCTCTTAATGTGTGGTTTAAATGCAATATGATGTTTGGAGAGCCAGCTCTTCCTCTGGGAAATCTATGCAAATAGTAAGAACAGCCACGACTACAATAAGACTTTTGGGGGGAAAAAAAAGATGATCCTATTCATGACTTTGGAAAGGTAAAGAAGCAATCAGAAATACTTGATTTTTTTTTTTTTTAAGAGAGGAATTCTCTCAATCAAAAGCTAAACAAAAGATAATGAGTGAGTTTAAGAACCCAGGCCCTACCTTGTTGTATTTACTCACATAAATAGCTCCACTGAGTAGGGCAAATATATGGGCTCTAAATGGGCTCCTTTAGGGGGAGTGCTCCTATAAGAAAGCAGTGTAATCTTTGGCAATGGCAGGAGGAGTCCAAATTTCCTTTTTAGCAGACAGGCTAATCAGTAGCAATTAAGAGGCAAAGTAGCAGACTAATAAAGTATACTTGTCACCAGTTGTCATCTTAGTGATCAATTCACACCTCCACAACAATAACATCGACCCTTCAATGCTCTAATGACCCCGAGTTCCCAAAGTGACAGAAGGATTAGGGCAAAGATAATGTGCTGGAAAGGTGCTAATGAAGTGGTGGGATTACAAGATGAGTTTCACCCTTGATAGACAGCAAAAGGGAGTTTTCAGTCCCACTCCAGCTATGAGATTCACATGGATAAATTCTCATTGACTTCCACTTCCAGTCAGGATTGAGACCTTAATTTAATTAATTAGGGTTTTTGACTTCTTAGTTAAATTTGAAACATGCATCTTTGTGTTTTCTGAAAGCAGCAGATATTTCTTAGGTTATTAAGTTTACTCTCATGCTGTTTATTTAACTTATCTCTGTAAACTGTAGGTTGCAGACATTTGTGTTTGTACAATTTTAATTTTGTGCAATTAGTTTTACAGAGATTTATTTGTGTGTGTGTGTGTGTGTGTACAATGTACACAATTGCTTTTCCATGCAATGATTGTTTTTAAAAATTAGAAACAGAGTATGTAATTAGGGCGTATAAAAATGGTGTCACCTTCTTTCTCAGCATTACATGTGGATAGATAGATAGATAGATAGATAGATAGATAGATAGATAGATAGATAGATAGATAGATAATGTATGGTAATAGTATTTTGAGGTGCTAATACAGAAATGGTGTTCTAGTAGATGTTGAAAATACATATCTTAAAATGACCACAATATTTAACATATAATCAAAATAATTCTGTTCATTAAATGCCACCTGCCTCTTGTAAAATTATACTTGAACTATATCAGTAACCCATTTCAAAAGAATATGTTGATATTAAAGATGGGGGAAAAGGTACAACAGGCCATTTATGGTATTTTAAGCCTCGGTCTTCATTAGATGTTACTCTGCTGCTTCGTTGTAGCTAATTAACTTGTATATTGAAAACCCTTTAGAATGATTTGATACAGGGAGATGTGGGAATACATCGTGCTGGGATTAACACATTTATATTGCTGTAGCTGTGTGCCTGCTGTTTGGGTGCAGGGGGAGGTAACCATTTGCAAATTTAGCTGTATTAAGATCATTTTCAAGTGGCACAAATTCTATTGCTAGCAATTTGAACAAAATCTACTTGATTTCAATGGGAAATGTACAGATAGTTTGCTGCACATTCTAGTGCCAGACTGCCTTGAAAGTTTAGTGTTGAGCAGCTTTATTTGTTTTAGGTATTTTGTGATTTGTGTGTGTGTGTGAGGAGAAATACAGGTTTTGAAATTCCAACATTAGGAAGTTGTATTTTGAAACAAGATGCTGTAAGTTCTTTGATAATCAATATGAAATTTTAAATATATCTGTGTCGTGCCCTCTGTTTCCCTCAAGATTTCGACTTTCTAGTTTCTAACTTTACAGTTAGGCACCCAAAAACTAACTGACCATGCCATACAAATTTTTCCTATTGTGTACTTTACACCATACAGTACTATTCATAAGTCTGTAAAATATTACATGTGTGCTAATTAATTAACTCTTCATAGAAAGCTTAGCTTTGTGCGGAAAATTGGCTCAAAACTGTTTCCCCCTGAATTTTAGGAGTAAAAAATGAAAATTGATTGTAATGCAGAGCACAGCTGTGAACTTCCCCATGCTGAACACAGGGCAAGGAACAGGGGCCAGGCATTTATGAGAAAAGTCATGACTGACATGTTTCAGCACCAGAAGTACATCCATGAAGCAACGTGAACAAGGAGTTTATGACGTCTTCTAGCATGTCATATGACATTTTTAAACTACCTATATGATTTTATAATGTATTTAGGGTTATTCATAAATTCCTAATCCAAACCTTAGCCTAAGTTTGTAGCATTAATTTTAAGGCAGATGCTGTGAAGTGCATTTCTTTACACCTTGGGAGAGAAATGGAATCACAAGATGTGTTTTGTACAAGCTGCAAAAGAGTTTCTAGAGAGAACTGACTTTTTACCACTGGGATGGAAGCCAGGGATGGAAGCAAGCTGAGGAGAGGAAGACAGTATTTCCTTGCCAATTCCTATCCACATGTCAACACACTGTTATGAGAGGTAAATCCTGAACTGCAGGAGTTTACTGTGGGCTTTTTGTTCAAAGGTGAGATCGGATTCTGTAATTTGTAAGGCTGTTGAGTTCACTACATGCCAAATGTGAGATAGGCAGCATGTGAAGGCGAATGTCTTTATTGCAGAAATATGGCCTGAATTGAATATTCTGTATCCATGCATGTGGACCCTGTAATTTTCTGTTACAAGACAGATTTGATCTTTCTTTACAGTTGCAGTACATTGGGGTAGAGGTACTTTTAATTTCACTTTGATATAGCACGGTGAGCCATTTTTCAAACAATATGCCCAGTCAGTCTTTATTTATTATTTCCTTTTATGCTTAACAGATTGCCCATTCAAAAGGGAAGAGCCTGAGCTCTGTTGCCTCGTCAGTCACCTTGCTGTGAAGTTGCAATGTAGCGAATGGCTGATGTATGCATACATGTGGGCACTGTTTTAACCCACATTTCACACCGCCATAATCGATTCGATGGTTTTGAAGAACAAAACAAAAACAACCTCCCTTGCCCAGCTGCAGCAGGCAAGAGTTAGGACATATGCTGGCGTGAAAGGGGAGTAGGGCTGGAGCCCCCTGCCGAAAACATCAGAACAAAGGGAGCGCAGTCGCCTTGGCAAGGCATGGGATGACTTAAATACCCTATTGTATGAAATATGAATAGGTTGGCGTTGTGAATTGCGGCGGGGGGGCTCCTCCGTGCCGCCGATTAGGCGCACGATTACCCCGATTACACGGGGAAGTGGCTAAGGTAAATAAGGCCAGCCTTCTGCCACCTCCTCCGTGGGGCCAGGAGCAGGCTGGCCCAGCCCTGTCCTGCTGCCGGGAGATGGACGGGGAGGATGGAGGAGAAGGGGAGCGCGGATAACAAATACAAGGATTTCAAGGGCAACAGTGTTAAAATGTCTTTCTGGTCAAGTGATGTATGGGCATTGTTCACTGCTGCTACACAATGTGCGAGTAAACTGCTCAGTCAAAATGAGACCTTGTACCCTCTCTGTTGTCTCTCTCTCCTCCCAAGTTAAGGGACTGCCATGGGTGATGATTACAAAGAATGCGGCAGGAGGAATCTGTGTCCTGCAATCTTCTCTCACCTCCACAATCTTTTGCACAGATTGGTTCTCCCCTCACTCCTCACCATGCAGCTCTTTCAGCCATGGGGTAACACTGCAAAAAACATGTTTATTCAATCCAGGGCACTTCAAGGAGAGATTATTTCTCTATGCTGAAGTTTTAAGGTACAAATAATCAGCTGTTATCCAAAATAAATTAATGTCTGTATTATCTCAGCCTCAAAGGAGACTCAATATGTACATGTTCACAATATGAACTGTGTAATGTGAATTATGTGTGTATATGTTACGGATTTCAGGGTGTCCAGCAGTCTCACTTGGTATTGAATCACTCAATCACAGAATTGTAGAATATGCTGAGTTGGAAGGGATCCACGAGGATCATCAAATCCAGCTCCTGGCCTGGCAAAGCACCATCCCCAAGAGTCACACCATGTGCCCCAGAGCATTGTACAAAATCTTCTTGAACTCTTTCAGGCTTGGTGCTGTGACCACTGCCCTGGGGAGCCTGTTCCAGTGCCCAACCACCCTCTGGGGGAAGAACTTTTTCTAATATCCAATCTAAACTTTCCCTAATACAGCTTGAAGCCATTTCCTTGGGTCCTGTCACAAGTCACCACAGGAAAGAAATCAGTGTCTGCCCCTCCTCTTCCCCTCATGAGGAAGTTGTGACTTTCTCAGTCTCCTCTTCTTCTTCTTCACAGACCAAGTGACCTCAGCTGCTCCTCATACCATTTTGCTTCAAGGCTCTTCATCATCCCTGTGGCCCTCCTCTGGATGCCCTTTAGTAGCTTAATGTCTTTTTACATTGCAGCACCCAGAGCTGCCCCCAGCACTGAAGGTGAGGCTGCCCCAGCTCAGAGCAGAGCAGGACAATCCCCTCCCTTGCCCAGCTGTGATGCTGTCCCTGATGCCCCCAGGACAGGGATGTCCCTCCTGGCTGCCAGGGCACTGCTGGCTCGTGTTCAACTTGCCACTGACCAGGACCCTCAGGTCCCTTTCCATGGGACTGCTCCCCAACCTCCCTTTCCCCAGTCTGTAAATCCAGAATTGTTCTGTTCCAGGGGCAGAATCTGGTACTGTCCCTTGCTGAATTTCATACAGATGGGGATTGCCCATCTCTAATTTGTCAGAGTCTCTCTGCAGGACCTCTCTGCCTTTGAGGGAGTTCAGAAGCTCCTGTCAGTTTTGTATCTGTGAACTTGCTCAGTGTCCCTTCCAGTCCTGCATCCAAGTCATTTATGAAGATGTTGAAGAGCACAGGGCTGAGGATGGGGCTCTGTGGAACCCCACTAGTGACAGGTCACCAGTTTGATGTCACCCCATTCACTGCAGCCCTTTGTGCCTGACCTGTGAGCCAGTTGCTATACATGTAGATGTAGGTGGTCTCAAAAGGGAAGATATTTTTGTCTCAAAGAAGCTGTATCTTATCTAGCTTGTCACTTGAAGACACTTGTAATGTTTGTGTGTTTTGTAGCATCTTTTACAACAGTAATCTCCATCTCATTTCCAGAACCTAGAGTTGCTAATGATTGCAATTGCTAAGTTGGAAATTTCCAATAATTTCCATTGCAAAATTGGAAAAGATTACCAGGTCTAATGTTAACTCAGCACCACTGTGTTCACTATTAAACCATATCTGTTAGTACCACATCCCCACATCTTTCAAACACTTCCAAGGATGGCAAGACCACCAATTCCCTGGGCAGCCTGTTTCAGTGTCTGACCACCCCTTCACTGAAAAAAATGTCCATAATATCCAATTTAAGCTTCCCCTGGTGAAGCCTGAGGCCATTTCACCTCATCCTGTCACTTGTTACCTGAGAGGAGAGACCAGCCCTCACCTTGCTACAGCCTCCTTTTGGGTAGCTGTAGAGAGCAATGAGGTCCTGCCCTCCAGAGAATCCAGCTGGAGGTGCTGTGGGATCTCCCACCTCATTGCAAAGGTACTCACATAAATGAAGACACAACATCCTTGCAGGGAGGAGCCTTTGCACCGGGAGCTCTTTGACGCAAATGATGTTCCCAGCTGCAAGGCTATCAAAAAACATCAGGGCTCCCAAAGGACACCACGGCTCCCTGGGTGTTTTTAGGGAAATTTTGGTGTCTATAAGTCACAGTTGCTCAGAAAGTATTAAAGTGGGTTAAAATGAGACCCGGTTTTCCCTAGAATTGAAAAAAATCAGTTTGAGGCATTAACTGGAAATATTGTTTAAAGCGAGGGGAAAGGGGAGGTTTGACTTGTGTGATTTTCATTCTTTTTAGTTTTAGGTGACCTACTAACAAAATTCAGCACAAGTTTATGAATAGTTTGCCTTGTCCCAAATTTGCATTCTTCCCTAAATAAAACACTCAGCTGGAAATTTTTGCCCCAGACTGACTTGTATTACTCCACTGAGATTATCAGTATTGGCAAAACAGATTAAGAAAGCTATTGAATGAGATTGATAATTCTTTAGTATTTAATGGATTTTTTATTCATAAATATGCAAATAGTGCTGTAGTTATGAAAATATTCACAGATCTTAATAGATCACAGAGAAAAACTTGCAACTTTCCCTTTTGCTCTGATACACAGTTGGAAGTATAAAATAAATTTCATATCCTGCCTCACTGCTACAGAGATCAAACAATTGAAGTTGGAAGAAAAATCTCAAACCCAAAGTAAAAAAACACTCAGCAGAACTTAAAAAAAATTAAGTAAAGACCCATTTCTTTTAGCAGTGCAAATTTTAAATCTTTTTATTTCTAAACACCCCCATAATATAATATCACAAAATTTATTCCCTGACTTGCTGTACTTTGCCAGAAGTTCTGGGGCCTATGAGCTCCTTGCCCTTTCTGTGATGAAAGCCAATTTGGCTAATTGCATTGTTTCATATAAACGAAACATCTCATATTTTTTGCTTCATGCCATAATCTGCTGAACATTGTGACTTCACCTAGTTATATGGTATTTGTGTTTCACTCAGGGTTGGATTTGTGTCTGTGTATAAGCTTTGTACTGAAGGTGCAACCTCTCAGAGAACTGGTGTTTTTCTAATCCCATATTTCCTTACATTTTGGATTTGAAAAGACATCTTGAATGCACTGAACTTCATTGATGGTTTCTGGTGAAATCAAATGAAAAGTGCCTGGTTTATGGCCATTCTTTATTTAAAGGCTTTTTTTTTTTTTTTTTTCTTTTTTTTTTTTTTTTTTTTTTTTTTTTTTTTTTTTTTCTGCATAGCTATCTCTGTTTGCAATCTCTGGATATCTAGAGCTTTGGGTCTGGGTATTTCTTGTTACCTTTATTAAATTCAATCAGAGCAGTTCAGTGAGATAGGATGGTTTGTAAAAGCTTTGTGTTGCTTAAAAATTGTGTAGTTTTTCATCACATCCTTAATTTTAATTTGATTTTCATATTGTGAAATTTGGCATGCAAGTCTGGTTTCACATATAATTCCACTAGTTATCCAAAGAGCTGCACTGTTATTGGACATATAAGCTCAGTTCAGGTCTTCCTGTTGTCTTAAAATCCAATCCTGGGCAACTGTTTGCCATATCCATGTGCTCAGGAAGAGCTCAGCAGGCCAACCACATGTAGGTGTCATGGCAAATAATAGGAGAGAAACTTCCTAGGCAGGTTTCTTTCCAATGACCTGTTTGTTGTTTAGGACATTCAGAGATTATTGACTGAACAGCAAGAAGGAAGTATGAATTGATCTGACAGTGAAATTATGCATTTTTTGCTGAGCAGGGGATTTTTCTGATGGAGAAGGAACAAATTGACTTATTGGTTAACTGAAGGAGAGAATTGACTGGGAGAGGCACTGAGAATTTGACAAATGTCGGCTGCAAGAAAGAAGGATTCTTCAAATAGATATATGCATAAACATTTATTTATTTTCTCATTTGTCTGCCTCTTACTTAATATGCTATAGAGATAGGTAGCTTTACATGGATTCTTTTTGGCAAGATGGGTAGGTTGACTTTGTGTGAAACTTTTTCTCTTTTTAAAGGTGACTGGAAATGCTCCCTCACTGATGTCTGCAATAGTTTGTTGCTGCTGTTGTTTCCCTTAAGTTGTGCCTTCTATTTCAGTTTATTAAGTCTGCCAGTGTATGTGTACATACACATTCTTTTTCATCAGCTGCAGTTTCCTAATACTGGCCTGAGTTTTAATGCATGTTAGGCACCTTGACTTCCACAGAAAATAATATTAATTTTTTTTTCCCCTTTAAATAATCTTCCAAATTTCACTAGGCAACTCTCTGTATTGGTAGGACCAGAACTGCTCCCATAATTACCAAAGCTATTGGTCTTTCACCCTTTGGGAAGGTTTTGCTCTGTTTTGCTGGTACAAGTGGTCTTATCTGTAGTGAGAGCTTCTAAGTGCTACAGTAATTAAAAAAAACTAAAAGTGATACCAACAACAGTTGTAGTAGTAGTAATAAATAACAACTTATTGGTTCCACATACATATTAATTAATCCAATGCTTAATTTAACTTCTAATTAATTTAGAATTAATTTCCTAACTTCTCTCTGGATGAGAGAATAATCTTCAATATGGTGCCATAATCTTCATATTCTCCTTTAAGGAGACCAGAAGCACTTTCGTTGAAGGCACTGAAGGCATCCAAAACTGTCTTCTGAGGACTCTTAACTCTTAGAGTGTCCTCAAAGAAGTTTCTGACCTCTGCTTGGGAAGACTGTGCTTGTAATGGGGTTGGGGAAGGAGCCTATTCAGGAAATTTTCCATGTTGTGGGGCAGGAACTGGCAGAGTCCCTGGGGATCAGTGTGGTTATTGGAGCTCAGTGTTGCAATGTTACAATAATTTCCCTTTTGCACGACATCACCATGGGGATTGTGGGGAAACTGAAGGCTAGGGACTGATCTGACACAGTCACAGTGAAAAAACTGTGTCTGTCCTTCTTCTCTCTGTACCCTTCCTGACTGCTCAGATGTGCCATGGCCTTATTTTTATCAGCATTAGGAAACATTCAGCTGCATTTACAGCTGGGATATTTCAGGAACAAACTCTGTGAAGAAATAATAGTAGAGATTTTAAGCTCCCAAGAGGAGAAGGAAGGACCTTTAATTAGCAAATAATAGGTTTGGCCCATAAACTACTCACAAAGAAAAAAAGTCACCAGGCATCATAAAGGAACAAGTCTTCAAATAATTTACACATTAAAATAATTCTTGTTTTTTTCTGTGACATTGCTTTATTTTAAAGATTTTAAAAGATATAGGAACAGCTATGAAGGCACTCATCCCAGGGAGTGACCCTTAACACTTGTATGCTGTTGAACCAAAACCAGAGGTAGGTAACTTGGGGGAAGGGTATTTGGGGAAGTTTTTGCAGCTGGAAAATAGCTTAACATTTGAATTCCTAATGGGAAACTTATAAACACACCAGAGCTGGACAAATATTTCAGTGTGAATAATTTATATGACAATACCCCTTGTATAGCAGGCTGCTGCAGTTCTGTGGGGTGGCTAGCACTGTTTGACTGACAGAGGAGGAGAGGTGTCACCACCACATGATAACCCTTGCTCTGTCTTGCACCAGCTGGGATATCACCTTGAACTGAGCCAATCCATCATCCTGCTAAAGAAAAGATAACAGCTGCCTTTTTCCATAAAACAAAGAATTTGATTGAAGGATGCTTTTCTCCATTTTCCTCCCTTATAACATAGCAAGTTTTCCCATGTAGAAAGTGGAACCTTAGAAGGTTTCCCACAAAATCAAAGGCTTGCCTGCAGATTGGCTGTTAAATGTGCACTGTGTGTTTGTCAGGGATGCTCTAAGAGGTGCTGAAGCTGACAGAATGCAAGCAGGAGCTGACAGCTTCACTCCAGTTTCAGCTGATTAAAGGCTGCAGGGCCTGGGGGCCCCATCTTGGAAAGTGGACCTCTGCAAATTCACCAGAGCACTTCCAGTCTGCACATTTTGCATTAGCTGGCCCAGAGGATGCCAGGTACTGCACTCAGCAATCAACTTCTGCCTCCAGTTTTGGAGTGTTTGATAACAGATAAAGAAAATAAGTTAAATATGCAAAGGAGTATTACCTTATGTTATGTATGAACATTATACTGTGTGTGACAAATGACAGTGTAAAATGCAAATATTGCATATGTGTGTTCATTTAGAGCCATTGTGGCTCTAAAGCATGGCTTAAATCTCACAGCCTTCTCCCCATTCCCACACCCATCATGCATATTGAGCTTTTGCAGGCTGAGCATGCTGGCTGCTCACTTTGGGAGCTCTTCCCAAAGCCCTGAAGCCAAGGTGTTCAAGCATAACCAGGGATCCAGCACGATCTAACCAGAACCATTAAAAAAAAAATTATCATGACCAAAGAGTGCTTGGTCTGGTAACAAGAGGGAGATCACAGCTCTTGCTTTTTTAAACTTCTCCTTTATAATTCCCAACTCTTAGCAGCTGTGCAGTGCTTGTGTATGCTGTATATACCTTGTACTTTAGCCTATGATGAATGAACATCTAATTAGGGAAATCTTTTCCTCTCTGTTTCTTCACAGGTCAGTTTTTTCACAGTGATGTTTTTCTTATTCCTTCCTTAATGCAAAGAGAATGACCCAAACAAATATCCCCTCCCAAACTTGGATAATAAAATACCACTTTTTAAAAATTTCGTTTTACTAAAATAAATAGAGAATTTTCCTTGCATTATTTCTTCAAGGACCTTTCTGTTAAGCAAGACAAGCACATCTTTCCCTTCTTCCCTAAATTTAAATTTTAGTCTTGCTTTATTAGCACCAAAAGTCAAATCCTTAAAACTGCTGATTAAAAAATTCATGCAATCTTTGGAACTCTATGACAAGGTACTTTTTAAAACACTTGAGAATAAATCAGAACTTGTGGTTTAATAATCAGAACTGCAGGCACAAAATAGAGTAAGTCAAGTAACAGACATTTGTTAGCTTTTTTTACATTAATCCATTAATATATTTTTAGAAATGCTAAATATTTAAAGCTCCAGACCGAGAGCTATTCTTAGGGTGATTTCTTCCCTTAAGTTGAGTTCAGGTAATGCTTTTGATCTCCATTTCCATTCACCTAACTGGAAATTAATTTTTCACAAGTGGATATTTGCTGAGAGGAAGACACAGAGGATATGCCTCCAATTAAAAGGAATTAAGAAAATATATTTCTCTTCATCCCTTAGTTGTTTATAATAATTTAGACAAACTGTTGAACAGTGTACCAGTATATCAACAGAACATTTCCATACTCTGAGTCCCTTTGTATTGATTTTTAAAAGGGAGCTAGAAAGACCTGGAGGCTTTTAAACTTCAGAACTCAAGGAATTTTTTAATTTCCCCCACACTGAGCAATAGGAACCTTATATAAGCATATTTCAGTATGTATGTATTTGGCTGTATGCATGTGCCTGCATTTTTTTTATATACATACATACAGTTGCTTATTATGCTTATTATTTAAGTATAATATGTGTATGTATAAATTACATGCCATGCATGCAAACATTCATAGATATACATGTATCCTCTTAGTCTACTTTTCTCCCAGTCTTCTTTGAGCCTGTCTTTCTTGTTTTAAATCACTTTTTGGCTTATTTAAGGCTCTGCTGGACCCATAAAATTCTGCCTCAGATGGTATAACAGACTTGCTCTAAATTAAAAAGAATTAAAAAAAAAATTGAGATAATAGAGAAGACAGATAAAAGATAATACAAAGATAATACAAGGAAATAACAAGAGAATATAGTTTCAATTACTGGAATAGTTTATTAAAAACAAAAGAAAACAAAACAAAACACAAATAAGAGATAAATTAGAATCCTCACATTAAAAATGTGCCCACTTCTGAAGGGATGTTCTGATGTTTTGAGTAGGATTAGGACTGCCAAAAAAAAGAGGATAAGTGTATGCTTGCAAAGAAACCAGTAAAGAGAGCATAGGAAAGGAAATGTACTCTGCAGAAGTAGTTCAGTTTGCATAATTTATTTTAAATGTGGATCCTCTCTGGTGTGTGAGCACTCCCTCCCTCACCACCCCCACCCCCCTCTTCTCTTTTAAAAATAGGAATTTATCTGCTGCTTGCATTCCAATTCCAGTTCAAATAGGGTGCCTGGTGGTAGCTCAGCACTTGTGTACTTGACTACTTACTGCTGAGGAGCCTTGCTTGCTGGTAATCTAGATTTATGGTAAGTCTACCCTTTCCCTTCATCTGCAAGGTCCAGGGACATTCGGGTAGCCAATCTGCCCTTAAATATGTCTCTGAGGAAATGGTGCTAATTAGTATTGGAATTTACAGCCTTTCATTTTATTGACTTGTCCTACTTTCTTCGATAATTAACTAATGAGTAAAGTAATGAGCTATGTTAGTCAGTCATGATGTTCAATTAAACAGCAAATCAATTATTGAAAATAGTTTCGGACAGCTCTGGTGTCGTCACGGGGAGCGTGTGTGCGAGTGTGTGTGTGTGCACATGTGCTTTAAATGTGTGCCCTACATGTGGCAGCGTCCCTCCCTGGGGCACCTGGCTCCTGGAGGGCTCTGCAATCACACCCAAACCAAACCAGCAGTCCCCCTTGCTTGCCTTGCCCGCCGTCTGCTCAGCTGTGCTACACAGCACCCTGATGCTGCACCTTAACAGTCTGAGCTTATCTGTAAGGGGTTCCCAAAGCCTGAGAAAGATGATTGCTGTTAATTAGGGAGCACATTTCCTGATGGGGAGATTGGATGTTACAAAACAGGGGTGCCTGTTCACAGGTGAGACCCCTCTGCCTCTTTTGTGGCACGTGCAATGTTTCCCACAGGTGAGCAAGGTCACCTGCCCCAGAGCCTGGCATTACAGCAGCAGGGACCAACATACAGATATGTGTCCTCAAAGCCTTACCTCTCTTCTGGCCTCAGAAATACCCATGAACAGCAGAGAGGCTGGCAGGGAGTTCAGGATTTTTCCCCTTTGAAGGCTTTGCATACCAGCCTGAGCAGCAGCTGTCCATGGGAGGACACTTCTAGGACCATCATGTCATTAGTCCCCTGCACCAAACCTGGGGAAGCACTGCAAACACACTCTTGTGTGGCCAGTGGCAGGGCAGGTCACCATTTGCAGGGGCAAAGCCATGACATTGGGCCTGGCACATTTGTCTGTCTGTCCAGCTCGGACAACTTCATTCGGTGTGGGCTGGGCAAAGACCTGTGTTGGCAGGATGAGAAACAGGCATTCATTATCTCCCTAATGTGGTGAGTTCAGTTTTGTCCAGGAAATGTAAAGGGCAGTTCTGGCAGAGAAAGGTGTAGCTGATACCATAATTCACTAATTTGCTAGCTCTTTAGGTCTAATTATTCTTCCAGTGGAGCCTTTACCCTTCCTGTTTCCTTCAGATCTTTTGCTTCATCTTCTCTTCCACAGGAGCTGGTAGCACAGTTGCACCTGCTACCCATGGCTCTTCAGGCTTTCACACTCCCCTTCCCAGCACCCACCTTAGTTCTGTGTTTGGTGTAAGAGTGCACCTCAGCATCCAGCAAGCAAACCTGTCCTGAAACTTCAAAAGTTTGGGAACAACTTTAACTGTCCTGTGCTCTACTCACGCAAATAAATATTGACTTGCCCTGTCAAAATTCCACTTCATTTTGGACAGCAGCGGCTTTTAGAGAGGACAGTAACATTGCATATATTGCATTAAGCAAAAAATTTAAGGATATTAGATGGAAAATTTGGGTTGAGATTAAAATTTTAGCCTAATATAATTCAGATATGCTACCAGAAAGAACATTCTGGTACGCTCTGTTTGAGTAAGAAGGCGGCACAAATTGTGCCAATCCAGGCTTGTAGTCCCTCTAGTCATAAAAAAGTATTATTTATTAATAATAATAGACATCTTATGATGCTTTTCCCCAAAGATAGTGAGCAGGCAGAAAGCTCCCCCCTGCCTTCCAAATCCAGAAGGTAAAGCAGGCCAGTGAGCAAGCTGTGTAAATAGAGAGGGGAGACTAAATGCATTGGCCTTAGCCATCCAATTGAATCATGATTCATTAGAGAAGCAGCAAGCCAAAAGAAATCAAAGACAGTTCAAAAAAGGCAGCATAAAGTTTTCATTTCCAAACAGTTTTAATTCACTGTTTGTGCTCTTTACTGAGAGTATGCAAGGAACACAAACATTCCCATATGATTTAAATTACAATTTACATATGAATTACATTAGAAATATGAGCTACACTAAAGAGATAATTAGTGCTGTCCTGGGTTATGTGAGCACAAACAAAATTAAATAAGAACAATTTCAAAGCCAAGTTTTGCTTTGCCTTTTCAACTAAGCTGGTTTAATCAGTGATAATGACTGAAATAAATCCACTACATATAAAACAATGCAGAACATATCATACTGTGTGAAATGTCATTACTACATCCCGTGCCTTGGTAAATCTCACAGTCAAAAAGGAATGCAAAGTCCCTGGTAGGATGCTACAAAAAATTTGGTACTGCTGGGTGCCCAGCACTGGAGGTGATGGTCCCTAGGACTTGCAAGGCAGCAGGACCCACAGCAGGCCAGCATCGCTGCACAGCGTCACAGAGAAAGTAACAGGGAGGGGAGGGCTGTGAGGGTGTGTGACAGGGATTTTTTTTAACATGACATATGAATGAGAAAGAGCTGCCACAGGAAAAAAAACCGCCAATGTTAGCGGAGAGCAATGAGACGGAGGGGAGCGGGAGAGTCAGGGGGAAGAGGGGGGAGACAAGGGGAGAAGAGGAGAAAGTGAGATGGATAAAAAATATCACACAGAAGCAAACTACCTGAGAATCAGTGCCTCAGCCCCTAAATAGAGCTATGGTTTATGACTACCTTGCCTAATGAGCTAAACTCTGGTGACCATAAAACTGAAATATAATTATGACATTAAAGATGCCTATATTTGAACTTAATTATTAATTAATTTAATGAGAGAATAGGAGGCTGTAAAATTGCTAATTAAACAGCTCTGTAAAACTGCAGACGGCAGAGGATTTACCAAATGATGAATCCCACAACAGTATTTGGGCTATATCAATATTCTATTAATATACAGTATGCCAGAGGTACTGGCTAGCACGCTACTCACAGTTAAGCCGATGTGACAGGCATACAGAGTGAAAGAAAATGAAGGACATAAAATTCCGGATGACAACAACCTTGAAGACGATCTCTGCCCCCACCTCTGTGGCAATTTCTGAAATCGGTTAAACAAACTCAGAAATGCAGGATAAAGATCAACCTTGCCATCGCAAATGTGAATAGATTGGCTCGGAGCAAAGGACCCACCTAGGGTACCAAGGCACCGTGGTGCTCTCTGCTTGTGAGCGGGGATGGTCAGAGCGGGTCTGGACTCAAGTCCAGCAGAAAGGGAGGGATGCAGCCTGAGTGAGTGTGTGTGTGTGTGTGTGTGTGTGTGTGTGCGCGTGCGAGCGAGCGAAAGAGAAGCTGAGCAAGAGCGAAAAATAACTGTCCCCGTGTGATTAGTGAAATTAAACTCGAGCGAACCTTCAGGGGCTGAATCCGAACCTATGGGGGACAATTTTAGAGATTCCCACATTGCACTATCAGCATGTGAGGGATTTTGCTCTAAGATTTGAGTGGTAATGCCATTCGGATGACATTCATTTAAAAATACAGGGGAGGGGTGCAGGGAAATGTTTTCTTTTAGCACTGAGCCTAATTCAAAGACCATCAAAAGAAAATTGGGGTATCTCATCCTATATATCTCTAAATGTCAGTCATGACTAATTACTGGGATAAAAGTAAAAGAAAAAAATTCAAATATCCTTTTTTTTTTGTAGAAAACAATGAAACACCTCTGGGCAGTGTAACAGAAACCATGAATAACACTAGGTTAACTGTAGGAAGTACATTTTGATATTTGCATGAATCCTTAGAACTGCTGCTTTTTATATCTGCCATATGGCATAGCTTTTCCTTTATGTATTTTGGTTTTTAAATGCCCTGTTGACAGCCACAAGAAGGAATTTAACAAACAATATCAAGAAAATTGTGTGGGAGGAGACTTGCCTTTCACTCTAAGGAAAACAGTATAGTCATCACAGTAACATCTCCCACTTCTGGAAAATTGTGGACGATCTTGAGAGCGACGGCAAGAGTTGTATTTCCAAATCCTTTGGCAGTTCTAAAGAAGCTACATAAACTTGCAGTGCCTCAGTTTCTGGGGGCCATTTGTTTCGTGCCATTTATCATTCATGTTTCAGAGCAGTTAACAGACACTTGCATGTAATTTCCAAGGAAGTGATCTCTAGAAGTCATTGTTTATTGACTGGTTTGGGAAAAGACTTTAGAAGTGTCACTTCTTACCTTTTTTTTTTTTTTTAATTTTAATGCCCATCTTTATCTACATGAACACGGTAATTTAAAGCAGATATGCACTTCACATGATAGTCTTATTACCTTGTCTCAAATACAGTTTTCAGTCTCTTGATGCTCAGAAAGTTCACTGGTGGGTTTTGTATGAGGATCTGCAGCTGAAAGAGCTGCTGCTTTAAAAAATTTGATCCCAATTTAGAAAACTACTCTGGCTGGTTTCTATCTTATAATATGTGCAATTAATAAATATGAAAGCTTCTATGCATTTATTATCATTGTATCATGCCCTGCAGTTTTATAGATCCAATTTTTCAAAAAGTGACTTCATCTACCAGAAATAAAACCAGATAGAGTTCTTCTATTGTATAGTCAGCTATCGAACCTGCCCCTTGGCTGGAGGCTTTTGTGAGATCTGGATTGTGTTATTACTCAGTTTTCAAGCTCAAGAAAGCAGGCAATGAATTAAAAGTTCTGGGTTTACAGTAAAAAGGGAATTCCAGATGGCTCATCATCACTGCATTGCAGGTTACACATCTAGAGCATCAAAGAAATTGCCTCTGTATCTCCACCAGAACCACCTCATGGTTAACTTTATTACATGTGGGTCTCACTCTTTGCTAGAGAAATTCATCCTGCAGCAGAGTGGCTGGCTTGAAACAGAAGAGAAAGAAAGGCACAAAACCTGGGGATGCCATTACCTCCAAGTTCCCTTGATGCAGCCATTGTAGCATCTCCCTTTGAGGCAGAAATATTTGAGAAAGAGCAAATTCTGGTTAGTTGTTCTCCAGCCAAAGCTGGTTGATGTTTTCTGTGGTACTTGCTGCCTTCCAGTAATGAGGAAATCCTGGGCAGGAATGGACAGTGACCTCCTCATTGCAAGGAGCATGAAAGGCCCAGCCAATAGCTCTGAACCTGAAAATCCTGGCCATCTTTGTAAGACTGGTCACTACAGACCCTGGGAGAAAATTATTTTGTCTCATTTCTCTGCTCTGGGTTCTGGGGGCTGCTCACTGTCACCTGGCAGTGATTTTAGGGCTCAGCAGGGACAGGGGACTCTCTGGGTATCAGCAGCCATAGTAGCAATGCTGCTCCCAGCCTTGTGTCACCCCTCACCCTGAAGTGGGTCACAGCTTGAAAACCTCTGGGACTGCACATCCCTTAAATGCTACAGGTGAAATCCAGCTGTGGCCCAGAGCTAAACTGTGGCTGACAGGGGTGCCTGTCAGGATTGATCACCAGGAGAGAGCTCCAAAGTGAGAGCAGTTGTGATTAACCATCAATGGTATTGCAGGTGCATGTCAGGGTCTCACTGTGATATGTGTGAAGTTTACAAACCCAAAGCTTTCACTGATCTGATTTAATTCCTGAGGATTTAAATTGTTTGTTTTTATCATGATTTAAATCTTCAAGGAGGTTAACTTGGTTTAAGTTATCTTCTGCTTTTGTTTGCATTTGTCCCTTTTGTGCCCTTTAGAAAGCTTTCCCTTTTTCAGTTAGTTAGTAAGCTGTAAAATATGTGACTAAATACATCCTACTAAGTAAGCTGTTAATTGTGTATTTGTGTATTTGCTGCTGATCAGAAAGATATTTTATGTCTTTGCCCATTCAATTAGCCAGTTTTTCAGTTTATTATAATATAACTTCATCCTTTTTTCCATTTCAGAATGATAGAATATGGTATGTGGTATTAAGTCCTTTTCATTAGGTGAATACTAATTTTTTTTGGTATTTGTGTTAGAAAATATTTATAAACACCGCACAACCTCTTTACAATTGAAGGGAAAAACACTTTAAAATAACTCTGACTAAGTAAATAAATCTAATTCAATGGATATGTAGAAGGGAAAAATGTATTTCCTTAAACAGATATTGTTTTCACTTTATTTCATATCTACTGTATGCATTGTAACTTAAAACCAAGATTTTTTTAAGCCTCCAACTGGTTTCTAATGCTGTTTAAATTATTCATTGAGAAAAACTAATTGAATACATTGAAATCAAGATAAAAACTTTTATAATTTCTGAAAATAAAATTTCTGCAGTCAAAAATTCTAAACTGAAGTAAAAAATGCTGACTTTATTTTTTATTTCTTTACTAGTGATTTCAAATGATCAGTGATTTGAATTTTTTTTAAAAAAACCTCAGTGTGAGACTAGCACTGCTTGCAATCATCATGGCATTGCAGAGACAAAAACAAGGGGAAAACACATATACAAAAGTAACAAAAAAATAAGTTTCTTACTCAAGCATAAAGACTGCAGATCTGAAAGTTTTAGTCTGAAAATAGAGGATTACTGTATTTATCAAAAGGCAAAAGAATTTGCATTAGTTCCTGTTACTGTAAACCTTCTTTAAATCAAAAGAAATAGCACAGATTGAATCAGATAGGAAATATATGGACTCATGACTCCATGTCAGGAAAACAGGTCAGTTATTACATTTGGTATGAGATTTGAAAGGTAAAATGATGTCTTCCCATGTATGCATATTGGCATAAGTATGTATGGCAAAAGTTTGGAATTAAATTAACAGCTCCATTTCTCCACAAGGTGAATAATTCATCTGGCCCTGCAAACTCACTGAAAGAGGTTAGCAACAGTAAAAAAGTAAAAAAGCAGTAAAAAGCATTTTAAAAACACAGGGGTCAAGTAGACCTGTGCAGCATTGAGGTGACAGGTACCTTAGGATTATAGGATGTTGAGAGAAAGAACTGGTAATTTTTTATTACTTCTCCACAAGATCACAAGTTCTTCTGGAAGAAACATAAAGGACAACTTTGGGGTCTGCAATCTATAGAAAACCCTTTCCTTTGCCATCAGATCACACATTTGGATTAATCTCTGTACCCAGCTGTACTTACTGTTTATCTACAGCCTGTGAACTTTCCATACTTCATTTAGATAATTATCAAAACCCTCCTCCAAATGCAAGTGTTTAGAGGACAGCAAGCAGGTTTCTGCTGCTGAAGCAAACTGCTGTGACCTCTGTGAATATTTTTCTTGAAGGAATTACACAGACTTTATAATGCCATGAGGAAAATTGAAGCATGGCAACCCTTCATGCCTGGCATGTCCTTGAAAAATCTAGCTGGGTACATCTCTTGTGTTTCAAGTCACAAACCAGGCAAGCATCATAAACAGGAATGTGTCTGCCTTTCTGCTCCCAGGCTCCAAATGTGTTAATCTTTTCCTGACTCTGTGAGTTTTGATTCAACTCTGGAGGAAAAGGAAGGTAACAAAGCAATCTGACTCACGTTGGCTGCGCCCAGGTCTCAAGCTGGGTGCCCAGCAAGGTGTCTCACAGCATCCTTCTACTGCAGTATTGTGCCTTGACTAGAGTTTGTCCAACTGAGAGAAGGCATCAGGAGTAAAATCACTCTACAGTTGTGTTGTGCTTGAAAACCAAACTTGTTACAACCCCAGCTGGTCACAACCATGCTTAAAACTGTTCTAAATACAGTTCCCCTCTCCTAGATTTCAGTGAGACTATTCTACAGTTAAAATTATGTGCTAGACTGCATTTATAGGAAAATTTTACACCTTGGGCCCACCTTAATATTTTTTTTCCCTTCTCTTTTGTTAAATTAGCTAATTCTTATTTTTTGTAAAATAAATTTTCTTTATATATTAAAAGCTTACAGAGGAAGTCATGCATGAAAAATATGTTAAAAAACCTAATAAAAAGAAAATGAGGTATAAAAACAATGTGGAAAGATATAAGATTTAGCTATAGAAAAAATAAAAAATCTAAATACAAAGACACCTTATCTACATGTAGATACAGACTGAGACAATATTTTCTTCTGAAAGAAAAATCTAAATATACATTATATGACATAATTTAAGTAAATATTGCCTGAAAAAAATAACAGCTGTCTGTTTTCATCAGATCCACTTGAAAAATTAAGGATAAAATGGAAAAGGATAGCAAAGCATCTCAGAAGTGCAGGTGTTGTGGCATTTAAAAAAAAGTAATTCTGATGAACTAGAGGAAGGGATCATAATGCCACCATTTTTTTCAAAAATGTACAGATGCCTTGAGGGAGGATAGGAAGGTAAAGGCATGCATGTCTTTTGTGAAAGACTTCTAACACCCATAATATGATTGAGCTGTGGCTTCATCTTTGTGCTTGTGAAAGAAGTTGTAAGAACTAGGAGATAAGCCAGTCTGGGATGGAGTGGTAAACCCCCAAATTCTTCAGTTCCTACCATTAGCAACAGAATAGATGCCTGACACAGTAAATGAGTTTGGAAGGATTAAACAGCAATTTGGTCTTTGCATTTTGAAAAGGAAGGTCCCATCTGGTCTGAGTTTGCTTCTTGTTCGTAAATGCCTTAGTTTGAATGAAGACTACGAAAAAAAGAAAAGAAAAGAGATATTGCTCATTCTCCCAAGCAAATAGAAAATCCATCTGATGATGGTCCTCCATCACAGGTCAGCAGGATGTCATTTATAGACAGCCATGGACATTTCTTCAGGGAGCTCCAAGTATATATATGCCTAAGCTTTTCTGGAGACATCATCTCCCTGAAAACATATTTATCTTCCTTTTGATGTATCCTGTCACAGTAACATGTTCTTTGACTACATCATCAAATTACATGAGGACACATGAGAGCAGCCACCCAAGCAGATGACCTCACTCTCGCCCTGCTTTGATCTAGCTCAGTCATTTCTGGTGACTCAGGGGTATAAAACAACTCCCAGGAAATGGCAGAAAAAACCTGCTGTTCTCATGGGCTGCATGTGCAGTGAGAATAGCAACTGCAGTGAACAACTGGGCAGCACAAGTTCAAGGTACACAAAATATTTTAATAATATACTGGAAAATACCCCAACCACAAGTTGAAAGGCCTCCTTTTTCCCCATGCACTCTTCTTAATTTGAAAATGCAACATGCAGTCAAAACGTTCAAGATAATAATGGGTCAATCTAACACCCTTCTTGTTGTAATCAAGGAGGAGAAAAGCTTTATGTGTACACATGATGAACAAACGAAGAGACCTTATAGAAATGTTAAAACAGATTCTCCCAGTCCACCCATGCACCTGTTTACACACGTTTGTACTCATAAATGAGAGAAAAAATTATTAAAGGAGACAGTAGATGAGTAGTATCAGTTTCACATTTTAGTCTCTAAGCCACCTTCAGGAGTAGTTTAAGAGCAAAGGTTCTGGTACTTGCTTACACTGATAACTTCACAATGCAAAATAAACTGGGAACAATGGTGCAAATTGAATTTAATCTGTCCAACCTGATGCAAAATGGAGAGTAGTATTAATGAGCAAGTGTCATAGATACTCTCCCTCTGAAAATGGTTTAATATATCAGCATTAGGTGCAGTTTAGTTATCCTCTAAACAGAAATGACCTGGTGTTGTACTGGAATGAAAGTTTTTATTAAAGGGCTTGACTTGAAGGAAAAGCAGCACATTTTGGTTCCTTGTTTTTCCCACTTATATCAGTTGCTCTAATGAGAGACATTGCCTTTCTCAACACGCCTTCTCTTCTGTATCTTTACACCAGCATGGCAACAAGAGCATTACTACAATAAAATTATTTCAAAAGGGCAGCAGGAGAGAAAATTTTAAAAATCACTTTTCCTCCCACTCTCTCCCCATGCTCCTCAAGCTCTTTTGTATTGACACCTTTTCCTGCCCTGCTTGTAGTGAGGTTTATTTCTTCTCCAGCAATGCATTTTAGAGGAGAGTGGATCACGGTTGTGTGTTAAATCATGAACAAAACCAATCTCTCTCCCTCTCCCTCTCTCCCCCTTTCCTGTTGTCTGTCCTTTTTACTTAAACATAGCTTCTAGGTTAATGATTCATTCTTCTAAAAGGCTGCTGTGCCTAGCAGATTATACTGTAAAATCCGCCATTCTGTTTATGTTTAAAATACAAGATTAAAGCAGTGGTCATGCTGAGGGAAATGGTTCTCACACAGAACAAGAAAGGATCAATCCACGTCTGCCGAATCCAGGCTGTTTTAGTGGAGTCTGCTGTTTTGGTGAGCTGCCAGACCCCAAAGAAACGCTGGTGTGCTTTGAAACTTCGTAGCCATTCCTAGACTGAGCACAGCAAGTACCTAAAATAAGGTCTTATGTACCTCTAATGTACCTCTGAAAGTTACAGCAGCCTAGCTGTCTCTAAATTGCAGGGAAAGCACTTGAGAAATAAATTATTGAGTCCTAATCAGAAACAAAAAGGTGAAAGAATTTAATAAAAAGTAGCCTGTATAGTACCTTTAAAAGTGTATGGGGCTAGAATTTGCCCCTAGTACTGTAGAATCAATATCCAGGTCATATAGAGTTAAATTATCACTGGCAGTAATGCTCTCTTTTTTTTTTTTTTTTTTTTTTTCTGTTCCTACAGTGTGACTTAACTCGCCAGATCAAATAGGTTGATACATAAAAACTAGTTGGGCATGTAATGCCAGTCAGATATTAGATTGGAGACTTGTATACACTTGAAATTTATAAAAATAGCTCATTTGAAATAATTGCTCTGAAACAGCTATTTGGGCAGAAAAGCTGTAGGGATATTTCTCAACCATTTCAGATTAGTTATCTCAGTAAATTTCTAAGTATAGACAAGCCCTCGTGATGTGTCCTGCCAAGTGAAGATTGTTCTATTCAATTAGCTCTCATTAAGGAAGGCAGAGAGGGGTAAAAGTAGATTCTCATTAAATATAAATTTTCATATTTATTAAGCAGAAGTGAGAATACACAAATTCAAATTCTCTACTCATTAAATGAAGCAGGCCTTCTAAAGAAACCATGACCCTACTCGCTGGAGACTTAAAATGTGTCTGGAAAAGGTTGTTTGGTGTTTGAGGAACCTGGGGTGATGGGGACACTGCCTTTTGGGTGAGAGTCTGAATCATGCTTATGAATCATGATTACAAATTAAAGTTATTTCAAGAAAAGGCCATTCTAGAAACATATTATTGTTTGTGGGAGATTTTTTTTTCTCCTCAAAAATGTTGGGTCTATTTTTAAGCAGGACAGGGAGTAGCTTTAAATAACAGACAGTAATTTGAGGGGCAGGGAGTGAAAACACTGTATGTCAGGTGTCTCCATAAAAGTCAAAGTCATCCATAAAAAGATAACATCTTTCTTAACGGTGGTGTTTAAAGCAGAAGTGAGTTTAAATACTGTGGAAGCATGGTTTGAATAGGAAATCTAGACTTTCAGGTACCATGTCTGTGAGCAGAAAATGCTGCTGCTGTTTGGTACTCAGAGTGGTCCTTGGCAATTCTGTGTTGAAGCTGCTTTCCATCCTTGCAGTGCTGGCCACGACCTTCCCCTGTTCCAGAAAACATGTCTTGGAGAAAAAAACACCTAAATTCTTTCTAAAACCTCATGACTGAAAAGACTGCTACATGCATATGGATTAAAAGCTAGACTGTTTATTATACATATTTAGATCTGAATTGGACAAAGATTACTAGCCAGGCCAGACTAAACATTTTTAATTTAACAAACCAGTGCTGGCCATAAAGAGGGGGGTGAAATAAATGTTTAATATATCCTATATCATCTTTCCCCAAATGGTTTCTATTTATCATCCAAGTACCTAATCAATGTAACTACATATAAAGTCCACAGATTTTATAGTCCAGTAATAAGTACATGCAAATTATGTTCTCATATAAACATACTGGCACAAAAAGATGTATAATACCTATCAGACTAGTTAGCCATTATCTTAATTATGAAAGGATTATCCCTGTAAAGGCAAGGCCATAATATAATAGGAGTTCTGAAATATGAACAATCTCTAGCTATGTTTACCATTAATTCAGACTGCACTTCTATTTCCATTTCCCTTTTTCTACTGTTTATTTTTGTTAATGTTTATGTGTCCCTTTGTAAGCAGCACTATGGTACAGCATCCCATCAAATTCACCGTGAAAGCTCCAAAGAGCCATCCTAAGTATATTAATCCTCCATAAAAATAAATAAGCTATATGAGAGAGTGCATTTCTATAAGGCTTGAGTGTTAGTACTGGCAGCTGGACCACGAGGTGGAGAGAATGTGTGTGCCAACTTTGAGATTCATGCATGAAAAAGCTTTTTGCATTTTTTTTTTTTTTTTTCTGAGATGGGTTCTGTTGGTGATTTTTTTTTTCCTCTCTCAGGAAAAAATTTTCTGTAATAATGGCACTGTCTTTATCCCTCTTTCTGTGGAAGTCAAAAATTCTTTCTGAAGGGTGGGTGAAAGATAGGGGTATCTGAAAGAGATCAGATCACACCAGAAAGGTGTTTCACAGTTGGGACTTTGCAAATACAATATAGGAAAAACACCAAATATAAGTAAAACTTCATCTTTTCCTAACATTACATTTGCTCTGATGTATTTTCTGAAAGCCGCCCAAGTATAACTATTTATTTTAACTAAAGTAATCAAGATTAATGTCAGCAGTTATGACACACGCTGTTTGCTAAAGAACACATAGAACAATTGCTCAAGGCAAGCTTCATTAAGAAATCAGATAAAATTAGTAAAACTGATTATATTTCAAAACTCAGCAGCGGCAGCAGCTCAAATTGCCATTCAGGAGCCTCCAATTAACACAATTGGTCTTGTTCACAATCAGCTTTGTAATCTCATTAGCCTATTATATTTTAATCATTGGGATAACTGCACAACAAAACTTATTTTATTTTTGCACTGACTGCTGATGGCATAAGTGAATGTGCAACACACTTTTTCTTTCTCTTTTGCTTTCCTTTCTTTTTTTTCCCCCTCATCCAGAGAACAATGCCGACTCCTTAGAGCATTATCCTGGTTACAGATTATTACCATATACTCTGTCAGAGCTAGGGAATGCTGACAGCAGGCATCTAATTTGGCATTAATTGGCAGGGGACTAATTGCATAACTGACATTGCTAGTGAAACTTAGAGAATGTAAGGTAGGGATGGTGCAGAGTACCAGAAGAGAGAGAAAAAGAGAGGGGAGAAAGAGCAAACAAATGCCTGCAGACAGCTCTGTGGACACATGCATATAACTCATTTGCCTCCTTGGTGTGCTGCCTTGTTTCATAAATGTGTTCCAGAGATATTGGCCCTTGTAAAAACACAGAGTCTTTCTGTCCTTTAGGTACTGGCAGTCTGCAAATGCCTACAATACCAGTGTTTCATTGATATTGAGTATTGCCTGCTGCAATGAGATTATGTTCTATTGATGGGAACTGGGGTGTAACATAGCCATCTACAGAAAGCAATAGGTTGCCCTATTTTCAAGCTGAAAATGCTATGTATTTTATGAACTGCCTCTATCTTGCACACCAGGGATGTCTCTGTGGCTAAAGCCATAATAGGATTTTCCTAAATGATACAGAAATACAAATATTCTGACTGAGCACTTTTCTGGGCTCGTCTTATTTACCAGCAAGCTTTGATACAGTATTTTGCTTCCATCTTTTAAAGGACATTTTCAATTTCCCATTTCCCTTATGAGTGCTTCCTGTAAAGGTGTCAATAACCACTAATTGTGTTCTGCTTGGCCAGTCTGCAAATCAAAACAGCAGAGGCAGCAAGCCAATATGCATTCAAATCCCGTTACTTGGCTGCCTCATTCTCAACTGGAAAGATATGAGAAGGCAAGCATTCACACGATTGTATGCTGGGAAATTTGGAGTTGCCCCTGTGATCTCCAAAGGTACCTGTGTGGTTGCTGTTATTCTCAGATTTTTAGTTTAAGAGGGTTACTGATGGGGGTATTTCAGTGTTGTTTCTTTTATCTTCAGTCCAGAAAAAGGCATGTCTTAGGTCAGAGAAAATGTAAAAGGAAATAACTCTGCAGTAAGAGCACAATGTATGCAATAACTAAATTAGGAGCTTGCTGCAGCGGGCAGGCAGGCCAGTGACACAACATGGAGATTTCACTGTTTTGGTGGCCTAGCAAGGGATAGGTGGGATTTAGCTGTGTTGAATATCATAGAGTGAAAAAAGCCATTGATTTGATTACTTTTGCTGTTCTTTCATGACTTATATGTCAGCAGAGTGTTGATTTTCTTAAATCAATTTGCCAAAGTGTTAGCTGCCTAATTTCTGCTCGTAATATTCAGCCTGGAGTTTGGCTAAAAGCAGTCCATTGTCAGCATTTGCTTCTGTAGTTCAAAGTACTCTGATTTCAATGTTATGAAAGTCAATTTCCTTTCCTGGTTTGAGGAATGAACTGCCCACCAAAAGAAGTTCCAGAACTTTGCACAGGTTTTCCATTTTTTAAATTTCACTTGAAATCCTCATCTTAGGCAAAAATTTCCACCAGAGAAATTCATACACAGAGAAAACTCTTGCAGGAAGGCAGTCCAGATGTGCTGAGAAAGCCAGCTCAGGCTGACTGAAAACACCAAGTGCATGTGAGGAGGACAATCCATTTCCAAGCCTGTTCTGTTCTCTTGTGGCACAGAGGGGAAGGAGAGGTGGCATCTCTTAGTGTGCCTCCCCACCACAGCCCACTCTGAACCACACTTAACTTGGCTGCCAGGGGCCACAGGTTTTATATTTCTAGTGACTATAGGGGTGACCTTGATGATGCTGGAGGATTGCTGAGTCACAGGTTTTTTTGTCTTGTAGCTGTGGATCCAAAAGCAGCAATTGGTCTCTCTTCCACAAAGCATGTGAGCAGATGCTTGGAAGGACGGTAAATTAGCATTGAGAGAGCATGGGAGGATGGGAGGTCTTTCCTTTCATCTGCTACCATATCTGACTGTGTTTATAACAATCAGAAGTTTAGAAAATATTAAAAGGTTATACCACCATCCTTTTTAGGGGGGCAATACTTTGAAGAGATGATGGATTTTGTCATCATTTTGCCTAAATAACTTCCACTGTTGTTTTTTGTTTAGCAATCAACTTGGCACCTTCTACTCTATTCTGTTAGTTTTCTATGAAAGACATGCAATGCACTTAAGAAGCTGGACAAACTACTGATATGATTCTCATGTTCAAACTAAAAAATGCCAGGAGGGGAGCATAAAAATACCAGCTGAAGCTGCTGCTTACAACTAGATGTCCTATGGTGGAACAAATGGCCAAGGTCAGTGAAGTTTGGCACAACATTGTCACTGTGAGATATTCAGTGGTATTTCTTTTGTTGCCACAGCAGACTTAGGAGTTGCTGTTGTGTTCTTTCTTCACACTGTGCTTCACCCAGATCTTTGAATGAAAGCAGGCTCCAAAGGGCACTGATCTCTAGACTGATGTGCCTAAACATATTGATGTTTCTGCTGCCAGGCCTCCTTCCCATTCCCTGAGTGTTCTGCACTATCACTTCTTTGCATTAATCAGTTGGTGAGGAATTCTACTTTGCTGTAAAGGTTTGCTGGGGTGGGAGCTGAGACCAGCTCATTCCTAGTATCAAGTGGTGCTGTGGTAGGTAGATACTGCAGAGTGTCAGCCAAACAAAACTGATGGTGTCTAATGCCATAAGTCATGGTTTCTGACAGCTGCTGGATTACTGGTGGATTTTGCTCACCAAGCATACTTTGCATGAGTTGCAAAGGTGATGTTATCAGTGGTAGTAAGTGGACTCCTCAAGGCAGAAATGTACAGGCAGCAGCAGAGCACCAGTGCAGCAGAAAGAGGTGAGAGGTGAAAGTTATTCTGATATTGAGTTGAACAGAGTTGAACTCTGCTTCAGAATCTGTGACTGAGCCTTTGTGACCTGTGAGGGAGAGCTTCTGCTGATGCCATGCATGCTGACTGAACCCTTATCTCTTCCTTTGCTCTCAAGGCTTAACCCTGTTAACTTCAGCACACTGTGGAGCATGCTGCAGTCAGAAAACGTGAATATTCTCCCCACTGCACCTGCAAGGTGTATAGGAATGAGGTCAGGCTGCTACCTCTCACGGCCACGAGACAAGCAAGCTACTCCCAGGCAACAGACTGAAGTATTTGAAGCTGTGGCAGTGCCTCCATGCAAACATACACACCTGGCCAGCAGGAAGAGATCTGTGTCTACTTCACAGGAAACACCCCTATCATGTGATGTTACCTGTCACTGTGGGTTTGAGAGTTAAAATGCATTCAGTGTTTAAGGATTTTCTTAAGAAAATATTTGTGGCAATTGTGAAAGGCTGGTGTAGCTTTATAAAAGTACCTAAAGACAATCACTTATTACTCTACTGAAAGAAATGGCTTTTTCCTTCACAGTTGAGACTGACATATATTAATTTATTTCTTTGCCCTTTACCAAGGTCATTTACATTTTCTTTGTATCAGGTTCTTCCCAGTGCTAGCCAGCCATTTTAAGCCTGGGAGCACAGCTAATACATTGCATGGCCAAGCTGGATTTTAAAATGCCTACACCTTGGTAGAATCATCAGGTTTCTCCCTCACAGAGAAGCTTCTCTGCTCAGACTTAGGCTGGTTGGGTACCATGTGCCCTGCAGCCATGTGTGTCATCTCCTCTGCATGCCTCGTTCTCCTCTTGCTGTTCTTTTTTCTGCCATTTTCCAGTCTTTTTCACTACTGGTCTGGGCACACAATGACTCTGGAAGACCATAAGCAAAGCAGATTAAAATGATGTGCCTTGGATTTTGCACCAGCAGGCCTCAGTTCAGTTTTAGAAGTTCATTGCTAGTCTTTTGGTATGATAGTGACTCCCTCAGCAGCTCAGACAGCAGCAGCAGATGGGCCTAAGAGTTATGTTCCTGAGCCTGCCTGCCCCTCCTTGCTCTTCCTGTCTGTCTGAGTGCTCACATTTTGTGCTGTAAAATCACACAGCGTGTATCTCGACACCACCCCCAGCAGCAACAACAGAAAAACCCTGGGACTCACAGAAAATGTATCTGTGGGACCAAAAGATATCTCAGGATCCCAGGATCCTGCTTTCTGTGGTCCCAGGTTGCATTCCCTAGTTAAGCACCATCAATATCAATACTTAATGGTATTCTCTAAGCTCAGGCAGTGAAGAAAATAGGGTTGTTATCTATCAAAGCACATTTTAGTTTTTGACAAGTAAAAAGCAGCATGGGGAATGCAGTAAGTCTGAAATGAAAGCCTAAAAGAAAACTCATATAACATCTGGTGTCATTTATCCCCTGTTGGCCTTCCATAGTGTGATATGATGAGCTTGTTCTGATTTAAGATCAGATGATTTGGTTTGAAAGAGGGGAATGGGGGATGCAGGCAGTCTGGCAGCAAATTGGGATACAAAATCTGCTCAAATAATTGGAAACACGACAGATTTTCCTTAACTGATGCCAGTGGCATCTTAGTTTATCCATCTCTCTCAGCTGAATTTGTTAAGTGCATTATCTTATTGGTTTTAAAGTTTTCATCTCACTTATTTGCAGGGGAAAATGTGAGCAAATCAGTCATGATGGATTGCCTAATTTTCTGGGCTGAATAAACCAGTTTTATAAGACTGTTGATTCCTGGGTTATTAGTTAATAGAAACATTTATCAATTTCTTTATAGAGAAGGGGAAAAAAAACTTTAACCAATGATTGCATTTTAAAACTTTCATTAATGTTTCCACATAATGCTTAGTGTTGGACATGAATATGGTAATCACAGATTTAAGGTTGGCTCGAAGCAAATTTTTTCTGTCCTTCCTCTCTTCTCTTTTTTCTGTAGAAATTAGAAAAAAAAAAGTCAAGCAAAAGGATGTCATTAGATTGGTAATTATGTTGAGTGTTCTTTGATCAAGAAAAGGGGCAGAGGAAGAGAAAGATCATTTCCTAGCTAGCAAATGCAATGCCTGTATCCATTACCAATTTTCTCTACACAAACAGGGCCTGATTCTGCGAATTTGAACCCTTATGACTTATCAATCTCTGTCTTCTTCTTCTTCTTGACTCAAGTGTCAGCTGGATGTTAACCCTCACCTCTGTGTGGCTTGAGCACAACATTAAAGTTGTGCCTAAAGGTATTCCATGAAGCCTTTGAGGTACTTTGAGGTACCTAGATTAATACGCCTGTTTTTGTGTGGTTCACAATGGAAACTTTAAAAATGCTGTCTTGCTGATAGATATCCAAGAGATATAATCTATGTAGTGACCCTATTAAAAAACAAGAAACAAAATCAAAACCACTTCCTAATGAGAAAAAAACTCTCCCTTCAGTCTTACTGAAGTGTCATCAATATTTTTTAAATGCAATGTCTGCAAGCAGATGAAGACCTAGTGGGTGATATAGCCCATGTACTGCATTAGATGTGGCACTGTACACTGTCCCAGCTGATGCTCATGGGGACCAAAAGATGTCCTCTTGCCCTCATCAAGGTATAGCTTGCCCTCACCCAGCGTGTAGCTGTTCCTGTTACCTGCACATTATAAAACCCTTTGCATAAAGGGCCTTAATATAACTGAGAATCTTTGCACATTGATCAAACCGAAGTATCATTTAAAAAGACATCAAGTTCAGAGCAAGAATACATCAAGTGTGGACTGGTGAATAATGAACTCATGTTCTAAATGAGATGCAGGATGTCCATTAAATTTTTTTAACACCTCTATTTCCATTTCCATCTCCTTTTTAACATCTCAGATACCTGTGTTGAGCGGTGCTTCCAGAAGTGCAAAAGACACTTCCTTCAGAATAAGAATGAAGGGAGTTAAAAAACTTCTATGCAAGTAGACTTTGCTGTGAAATGTTATCTTTTGTTAGTTCAAAGGTTTCTGAAGATATAAATTCTTCACAACTGCCCTGAGGTACTGAGAATGTAAATTGAATACTTCACAATTTGTAGACTGTTCCTGCAGTAATGTGTATCTCCTCTGTGAGTGAGTGTTTAGGGATTTTTCAATTACTGTAGTCTGAAAACTCTCTGAGATTCTGTAGCCCCCTGTTTTCAATTATACTGGTGTGAATTGTTCTTTCTACCTACTGTCCCTGAATCTCTAGTACAACTGAAGTAAGTCATAAATAGAAAAAGCATTTTAAATTTCTGTAAGAAAGGCAGTACATTATCCCAACATCTGCTCTCTAAAAATCACTTCATTATCAGGATTTTTTTTCCACAGCTACAAATACACCAATGATCCTCCAATGATTCTCAGTTTGCTATGATGAAGTGAATATTTTCATAGAAAAAAAAAAGAGGAATACTTAATAACTACAAATCATCATCAAATTTTTGTGGAAAGATAAACTTCTCAGAGAAGGAAATTATGCTTTTTTAAGTTACAGAATTTAGAGGATGCAGCTTTGATTCAAGTATAATCAATATGAAGAGGTTGTTTTCAGGATCACAACATTTCTAAGAATTTTACAAGCCTGATAATAAAGTTGATGATAAAGCATCAGTTTCCACTGAAAGGAATGATGCTCCAATTGGTCCATGCCATTTTGTATCATACTAAGCTTTTAAGTGCAGCAAACCTTCATGGCAGGGCTAAAACTAATCAGTGGATTAAGTGCCCTTTAGAGTTCATGGTGTTTCTACTCTCTCCAGCAGCAGTGCTGAATTATGCTGCCTTAAAGCATTCATAGAGCCTTATGGATTTGCAGATCAGCAAAAAACTCCATCAGTTTTTCCACAATAGTATGCACCATCCTTTTTGACAGATGAGACTACAGATACGTTTTAAAGCCTTTTTAGATTTTAATAGATTCACCATTTATTTTAAAGGGAACTTGGATGCTGCCTTTTGCATTTTATTAACTTATTGTGAAGAAGCAATTTGCTGTTAAGGGATGATATAATCTGTAGGAAATAATAATCATTTAGCAACTGTTCCTTGAACAAAACTAACAACATGTTTTCTCTTAAGAAAAATAACCATGCAGGAGCTTAAGAATAATGTGTGATTTGTGATACAAGACAGATAGTGCTTCTGCATCAAACTAAGCTGGATACCTGAAGAAAAGCCTAAAAGCAGGGTAGTCTCAAGGAAGAAAAGTATAAGCTTTCTGTAACACATAATATTCTGAAGTTGTTTTTTGAGATCATAGATTTAAGGAGCAAAGGGACTAGTTTTTCCTCCCTCTGTGGAAGGTATAGAACTCTAAACCCAAACTACAAAGGTGTCTTGAGAGCTGTCTTCACAGTCCAGTAAAACTACAGAGACCTCCACTGGGAGCCCCATGCTCCAGTGAGGCAGCACGGAGGCCATCCACTCCTCATTTCTCAGCTAGCAAACAGTAGCTCTAGCTGATGTAACTAACTGATCTGGAAGAAACTTACCTCTAGCTTAAAGCCAGCTGGAGTTCCTTTAATTAGGCTGTTCCACTTTATAAAGGAGTTGTCTCCAATACTAGCTCTGCTTACAAGTATATGAATATTTCTGGCTTATCTTTTTTATTCTTGAAGGGAATGTCTGTCAGCCAAGCACACATCTTTCCCTAATATCTTGGATCTGTGTATTTTCCTCTGTGTATTTCCACAAGAAAGGATGAAAGAAGGTCTGACCAACTTCCCTTCTTTGCTGTTTAAAGCTCCACAGAAAGATACTTCAACATTTAAACAATAAAGCTGCCTTTTGTGGTGCTCTATGACAGCCAGTGTATTATATATTCTTGCAAAATTGCAAAAAAATATTAGGAAAATCAAAACAGATAAGAAATAATTTTCCAGATAAGAGTGAAAAGAAATTTATCTCTGGGGCACTGATGCCACACTAGTGAATGGAAAAGGAATGGAAGAAGCCTATGACCTTGTAACACAGAATTTACATGCTGTGGAATCAGAAGTTAGTTCTGACAGGGATCTAGTCCAAGGAAGCCTGAAGCAGCTGCTGCTCTGAACACCAGTTTCACAGGTCATGGGCTTCAGAGCAAAGGGGAGGCAGGGTGACGCATTAGCCATGAAGAATATTGGTGAAATTCAGAGCAGATTAGAAATCAAAAATCATGACAGGCCTTTTACAGACTAATAAACGTGGCTCTGAGGAACAACTAGAGGTGCTTGAAGTTTCCATGACCACAGTGTTAATTAAACACATGGTAAAAAGTAAACTTCTGAGGATTGAGGCTGCAGACCTGAAAAATTCAGATCATATTTTCAAAGACCAGCTGTTTTTCTGTTTAAGGTATTTATTTGCTTTATTATGGTGACTGCTGTTGTCTTTTTTTTTTTTTTTTAAAGGCAGCTGAATCAGTACATTCAAATATGGAATTCTCACGGTGTGACTTGGATTTTGCCAATTTTAATATATTTAATCTCTTTTAGAGATAGGATTTGGGAGTAGAGACAAGGCAGGCTTAAAACTTAAAAGGATATAAGAAGAAATTTATTAATAACACAAAAAGAATTCAGAATAAGATTCCTAGGTTGTTTCTTCCTCCCTTCATTCCACATTCCTTAACAACATCATACAGAAAACACTTCAGTCAGTTATCCACGCAAATAATCATTTCAGTTCACTTAAGAGAGAAAAGTCCCATTTTTAGTTTAGGCTTAGGGGGTGTCTTCATCTTCACAATCCACATCCGCCCAGGAAAATATTGCAGATTATGACTCTCCTCCCATTTTTCACAGTCCTTCCAGAGTTGTGCTATGGGTCATGTTACACAATTGGAGTACCACTTTTAAAGGCAGGTTGCTGAAAAACAAAATTCTCTTCATCTCCTTCTCTATCAAATGTCTCTGTTCATATTCCAGTCCCAGAACAGAGAGAGCTCCATTTCCCCGAGGCAAAAAGTCTTCTTCTCAAGCACCCCAAACCTCCCCAAGTATATCTCACAGTTTAAAGGAATTTTAGTGAAGTCACAATCCCCTTAGCCCACAAAAAAGGTATTCAGCTACTTATCAGTTGCATCTTTTCAATCTCTTCCTATCAGGAACTTTATCTTCATTCTGCTGGCCTCTGTAGTCTCCATGCTTCATTTCTTCTCATTCAGGGGAGCTCAGGAGATCGAGAATCTTATCCAGGCATGAAAAGTTAAAATTGTATTCAGATCGTGAAGAAGCCAGGCCAGGCTGTTGCTGGAAAAACTCTGAGCCACGTGCATCATCTGGGGCCTCTCTTCTCAGAACGGGGTGGGGAAGGGAGAGCTTTCGGTGGCTGCCCCATCCCCCTGCTCGGCCATGCCATGTGAAGAGCTGAGCCGAGCCGAGCCGAGCTGAAAGCCACGCTGGGCCAGGGGCCATGTGGAGCCAGGGCCAGGGCCGAGCTGTGGCCGGGACAAGGGCTGTGCGCAGAGCCGGTGCCGGGCCGGGGTGCCAGCCTGGGCCCTCCCGCCTCTGAGCCCAGAGCTGGACCAGGGGCCAATGCCCCGGCCAGAGGCCACTGCACCTCCTGGGAGCTGGAAGCCGAAAGAGCACAGTTAACTTAATCCAATGTGATTTGTGAAAGTGAAACAACCTTCCATTGGCTTCCCGAGATGTCCATCACCAAATCAGCTCTCCGACTGGTCCCTGCAGCCCACAGGGGAAGCTCCCAGAGATGGGACAGCCCCTCTGTTCCCCAGCCTCATGGTGCTTTCCCTGAGGTGAATCCACTCCTCCCCCCTGGCGCATGAAACCAACACAGGAATATCTTGCAGTAACAGTTTAATTTGTGGAGTCTTACAAAAACAATTTTCTTAAATGTATAGCAAACAGATTGTAATGCCCCCCACTCTTTAAATTTCTATCAGGTGTACCTTAATGTGTTTAATTTTGGTGTTTCTTTTCTTTACCTCTGATCTCTTGAATATACAGCCAGAGCGTGATAGAAGACAGCCGCATTGAATAGTAGAAAAATTGATCTAATTTGTGATTAAGGTATCAAGTATGAGTGTATCTGTATTTCACAATAAAAATGACAAAAAGTTTATTTGCCTAGCATTTCTGTTGCATCAAAAAATGAGTAGAAAACAACTCTCGATACAAGTTAAATTAGATTTGCACAATTGTTACAAGTTTTTCTCTTAATTCCACCCTTGTCTTCCAACACAGTTTAAGTTGAACATGTCATGAGAACATTTAATTGAAAATTACTTTGACAGGTTTATTATATTAATTAAAAATCAAACAATTCTGAAAATATATTTAAAGTCTTGATCTAAACTGCATATAACTACAACCATAATTTCATGTACTACAGCTACTCCATAGTACCACTTAATGTCTTAGTAGGTTGGGGGTTTTAAACCAGTTATCTTTGTGGTTACCTCTGTATGCAATGTTTAAACCAAACCTAACTACATCAGTTTTTTCAGAAATCCCTTCTATTGGAGTGCATAAGAAATAGGAAATATGCATTCCTATATTACTCACAGGGATTCCTACAATTTAATTTTTTTCATGTCTGTAAAATATAATAATCTTGCTGAATATATGTTTTCTTCTCATCATGCTTTCAGTCGTCTCTGCACCTACAGTGCTATCTCCTACCTCAGGCCTTTAATTCTTCATAACTTCTGATGAAAGGCTGCAGTTTTGATTTTCAGGACTTAGGCAGCTAATTTTTTCTTTCTTTTACTTTGTCAGCTTGGGAAATGAAAGTATATATTTTTAAGTTGTGCTATGTTTTTCCCTGATAATTTACCTTCCCAGATTGTCTTGGTGTGCTTATTATGAGTCTGCATGTGTATTTTTTCAAAGTTACCTTTCAGAATTAACCAAATAGTTCCTTACAAAAAAATCTGATCATGGTTTTGGGGGACTGCCTGCTCTAGGCATTGCTGCCTATAAGTTATATGAATATAGCCACACCATGTTTAGCTCTGTGCTGTTACACTTCTCCAATACTCTCAACAGGTTTATAGCCCCTCAAAAACTTCTCACACCAAGTTCCAAGGGACAGAATACACATCACACAACTCCTAAATGCCATTTAATAAACTGATGCCAGGATAATACTCTAGAAAGATTTCAAGCCCTTGCATTAAAAATAGCAAAAATACAAAAAACATTTTTCTAAGGCCATAGGTCTTCCCTGCATGATTCAGAGGATGTGTAGAGTATGCAGAGTGGTGATGGCCCCTACAAAACCAGGAGATAATGAGAAGCAGGGTCAGAATTTTATCTAGACTCCAAGGATTTCTTCTTGGATTTCATCCTCTACAAACACAGCCTGAGAGAATTATTTACAATAATTGCAAAGTAAAAAATTCTTTTCATAATCGGGTACATTTTGAAGACTTTTAGAAGGATTGTGATTCTAACATAACATAGAGGCAACACACTCCAGCACAATGCAGAATTTTAGTTTCCAAATCACCCAGATGCTGAGAGTGTGCTGTGTCTCTCTTGTGGTACAGGCAATAAGATTTTCTTCCTATGGAATTGAACATATGGTGAGCAAGAAAGGACTAATACACATAAGCATCTGTTCGTTTAAAGGGTTAGGATGCAGGTAAGGTATGCACATCTATAGATTATTTTTATTATTTCTGGCAGTACTGTTAAGACTACATTTGCAAGGATGTATTCCTCACTATGACTAAATCAATTAAAAACAAAAGTAGAGTGAGGTTATAGGCAACTCTGATTTTTTTCTCTCATGTATCTCAAGCACTAGAAGGACATCAGGACTGAGGATTTCATCAGGTTTCTGGGTGTAAAATGATAATCTGGATAGAGTCAGGAATTGAAAGAGTCTTAAAATAAGGTAAAAGGAAAAAACCACGTGTATCATTAATATAGGCCTTTGTGTACATAGGTGTACACAATATATGTACATGTAAATATATGTACTTTAGGGTTAGGGTTAGGGATGGTTGGGCTTAGGGTTAGGGTTTAGGGTTAGGTGTTAGGGTTAGTGTTAGGATTAGGGTTAGGTTTAGTTTTAGGGTTAAGCTTAGGGTTAGGGTTAGGGATAGGGGTTAGGGTTAGGGATAGGGTTAGGTTTAGGTTCAGGGTTAGGGTTAGGGTTAGGGTTAGGGTTAGGGATAGGGTTAGGCACAGATTTAGATTCTGAGATTCTTTAGGGCAGAAAAAGGCTTCCTTCTCAAAGTTGAGTCACTGATGTTCAAATTAGCTGCCAAAAGCATTCTAATGATCTGTGTTCCAGATTTGGTTAAACAGGGAAAAAATGTGGCCCATTTCACCAGGGGAAAGAAAAAAATGCCGCAAGCCTTTCCTCCTCTACCAGAAGTATTCAAAGTTTAGGCATTTTGCCAGGGTCAAGAGTAAGAAGAATTGTTGACAAGAAGTACACCTTGTTCAATAGGTCAAGGTCATTATTAAGGGATTCAAATGAACTTCTTTACATTTACAGGGCTGTAGCATATGTGTGGCCTCCAGGCTCACCGTGTTGTTTAATAGCTTTTGTGAAGCTGTAAGTTAAACGATAAATTGGTTGAATATGTCTTTAAATCCAGTCTGTTCCAAAACTGTATACAGTACCCTTACACTTTTATATACTGTGATCAAACGTACTTTAGAGAGCATGGCAGGAATGGTCAGAAAGACCAGCCTTATGCCAGCTGACTATGATTTAGCAGTGTTTACCACAGACTACTTTTGCTACAGTTTATTGCTGCTAAGGTCAATAACTAATACAATTTAACAGCTACTGCATCTCTAACAAATAAAAGATCCCAGCGTATTTCTAAACGCAACATGCATCGAAAATAGCACAGTTAAAAACACTGGGGGTGGTAGAAGTCTATAATATTAAGTAACTGATTAGGACATCATGAGAATCTTCTGTGGCAGCCAGCAGAGGTGACCTGATCCCTCTGACTGTCCAGGGTTGAGCTGCTTGCTGGCTTGAGAGCAGGTGAGTCTGAACTAGCAGACCAGGCTGCAGCATCTGTGGGATCTTTCCTAAACCCATGCATCGGTCATTTATTTCCAGATGCAGCAACTGTGTAATTAGTCCCCAAATGCACTTCATTTGCCTAGATTTGGATTGCTCATGTGGTTTCTGCACAGCGATTGGTCATTTGGAGCCACTTTTGACACAGAAAGTGGGGAATGTTTCTGAAATTAGAAGGCATCAGATTAAAGTGTGATGAGAGGGAGTATTTATTAGAATCATGGAATCCTTCAGGCTGGAAAAGATCACTAAGGTCATAGAATCCAACCATTTACCCAGCACTGCCAAGTCACCACCAAACCATGTCCCTCAGTGCCACATCCACACATCTTTTAAATACCACCAGGGTTGCTGACTCAACCACTTCCCGGGGAAATCCTTTCCAATGCTTGACAACCCTTTAATTGAAGAAATTTTTCCTAATATCCAATCTAAATATCCTCTGGTTCAATTTGAGGCCATCTCATATGGCATAAGTGGTAACTGATGGAATTCATTGCCACCAAGTTACATTTGTGAGAACATTCCAGTTCTGAGAGCTGGAAAGGGAGACTGGGAGAAAAACTCAGTTCCATTTGAAAACTGTTTCATTCTTGTAGCCTTCAGAATGCACAGCCTTAAACTGACTTTGAAAACATTTAATGAATATTCCTGTCTCCTCTCAAGATTTTTTCCTGCTGCTGAGCCTGTTGGTCTCTGGCTTGTATTTTCTGTTCACAAATCTTGTTTTCATTCAGATCCTACCTATTACAATCCAAAGATTTGCCCTTTCTTATTTCATTACTCCCTATCCACCAGTATTAATTTGTTCCACTGCATGCTTTACTATTTAGCTTTGTGAGACTTTCTAGTCATCCCAGAGACTTTGCAGCCATTTAAATTATGCAAAACGTGCATGATTTTAAAAGAAAAAAATACATAACCTGCCCTTTGCTGTCAGTTTATTGTGTTATTGTGAATGAGACCCACGTCCTTGCAGTGTGTAAATTTGGTTCCCAGTCACTGGTGAATTTCTCTTCCCTGCCTCCCTGCCAGTGGCCCCTTTCTGCACCCCCAGTGGGCTGGCATGTTTCTGGCCATGCTGAATGTGACACCTACTCTTCTCTGCAGATCTGCCAAGGGTCAAAAGTCCTGCAGCGTGCTCTTCATAGACCATCTGCACTGCGCCTGGCTTTCAAGAGTGTGATCCACAGGGAGGAGATTTCTCTGCACAGGAATTCTTCACAGGATACAATGAATGCATAATTAAAGACGACTTTAATGCAAGGAAGTAAGAGAAACATAACTTCGGCCATTCTGTCAGAGCTTAGGCACACCAGAAGCTTTACTGTGACTTTGAAGGAGAAGAAGTCACAGCGGATAAGCCTTCCTTAGCTGATCATTTCTTTAACAAACTCCTGGGATAATTCCCCATAATGTGGGAAACAGGGAAATAAGGACACTGACAATTAGGTTATATGCCACAGTTAAACCCCATGAGACCCAAGAAATAAAAAGTCAAGAGTGGTTTGGTGAACACACAGCAGCCACAAGAGTATTTTCCACATGGGTTTCTTTGCAACCCAACTTTTTAACCCTGGGTCTTTGCCTTTTCTCCAGCACTATTTAGTTGCACAAATTATCCAGGATAAACTGAGTAACTGGGCCAGATTACGCAGTTTGATGTGTTTATTTCTGGGTGAGCAGTTTCTGGGATCTGTTAATGTTTCCCGGCTGGATTACGGAAACGCCGTTTCCCCCTTTCCCGAGCAGTTCGGTGTTCTTCCCCACCGGTCCCTTGCCGGCGAGGATGACATAATCTGCCGTCGGGCCTGTTCCCTGGCAACAGTCCCATTTCTTGGCTCTTTCCAGCTGAAAGCCAGTCTGAGTCACCCTGCACATTTCCAGTGTATCAAACAGACATAGGCTCGAGTTAATCTTGTTAGCACAATGAGGCAGTTTTCAAACATTGCAGCAAATCAAATCATCCCCAAGGACCGCGAGGGGGGAGAGGGCGGAGGGAGGGTGGGGGAGAGAGAGGCGAAGGCTCACCATCAAAGGTGGAACAAGCACAGAGGGAGCCTGCCTTCCACCTGGATAGCAGGCTTCTCCATCAAGGCACGGCCAGATCCTGCTCTTCCCAGTGTCGCCTCCTTCCCAGCGGTGCCGCATCCATGGCGCGCTCAGAGCGGAGGCAGCGATGGACAGGCACAGTGAGAGAGCCCATCCATCTGCGAGGGAAGAAGCAGCTTTGATGGTTCCCCAGTGGATGTAATTGTGCTCATTACTGCCCATTTACATTTCATCACTCGATTATCGCAAATGCCTCATTACTGTTGATAAGGGTTTGCTGTTGAACTGCTTGCTAACTATTCATTCCTGAGCTTTGCTGTCATCAGGCAGACCCGTGTGAGACAGGAGGGGATTGGGGAGGGCTGGGGGAGAGGGGGGAGCAATGGGAAGACATGAGGAGGGGGAGGAGAGACAGGAGGTGAGAAAGGTCTTCTATCAGATTTGATTAAAGGCTGTGATTTAAATCGATATTTAATAAAGTGGCTGCTGCCACATAACGCGTGCAATTCCCCATGCAGGCAGAATCATGAATCCGAGGGCCTTGCTGCCTGCTACATAACTCAATTGGGTTTTGTGCACTGGTCTGGCACCTGTGTCCCTGAGCAGAGCGCCTCCGAGGTAATGGGTTTATGAGCCGATGAACAGAGCTGATAGGTTCTAAATGGATTAACTAGGTGTCTGCAGCCTAGTGATGAATACATCAGGAAAAAAAAAAAGAAAAGAGAGAGAGAGAGATAGAGAGAGAGAGAAAGGAAAAAGGAAAAAAATTGTCTGCATAAGCAGAGAGTGATAGAATGTGTTGACAGACGCTGTGGCTGTCACGAACCCCACAGGGTGAAACACTGCTCAGCTCCTGTCAGTCAAGGGCTCCCTGGATAGCAGGTGAAGACAGTAGGCAGCAAGGCTTCACAAGCCTGCAGGTGACAGGTAGCATCACCCTGCTGCTGCTCCAACAACTGCTGCAAAAGGCTAAAACGGAGCATGACTCATCTCACAGCTGTGGCCAGTCTGGGATTTCCTCAAAGGCACTGTGAAAGATGCTTTGGCTGGTGGGCCTGCCTTCCAGCATGGCTCAGGCACATGCTCCAGCCAGCCTGGGTGTGTATTTATATCCCTGGGAGTGGGTTATTCCTGCTATTGTTGTGATCTCACAGCGGTTCCTCAAGCAGGGTCAGATTTCTGCAGAGCTGAGCCCTGCACACAGATACCCACTGTAGGGCTCTTCCTGACCCTAAGTGCTTTTTAACCACAAGAGCCATGAAAAAATATTGTCGTATTCCCAGATGGGAGACAGGAACCAACAGGTTAAATAATTTGCCCAAGATTCCACAGGAGAACTGGAAATTGATACCAAATCTCTTACACTCAGGTCTAATGCCCTAACTGTGGAGTCATCCTCCTCCTGTGGACAGGGCCATGGAGTCTTACAGTCCATGACTGATCTTCAGAATATGTTGTAAATGGAAAATAAAATCAGATAGACCTTAATGATGACCTCTACTACCATTAAACTACCAATAGTACAGTGATAGGTTGGAGGATTTTGTGGGTTTATGACTTTTCCACCACCCATTGTACTGGCTAAGATGATACATGTTTTGTAGGCGCCATAATCTGCCACAGCACTGGGGAAAAAAAAAAAAAAAAAAAAAAAAGCCATTTTATTATATGCAGACATTACACAGATAAATAAACCAATGTCTGTATCTGCTGTCACAGGAGTTAACCAGACTGGTTTGAAGTAGGCAGCTGTTTTTTAGAATATGTTGCCTTTTTACTAAAAATTGAAAACTGAATACTTTTATTTGAAAAATACTTCCATAGCGCTCATGAGAGTTATATTTTGGATTTTTATCCCACCATTGTTCTTGCTGTGTGATTCTCCCCAAACAGATTATATTGCATATAATTTTCACCTCTTTCTGAGCTGCTGCAATGAATTATGGAATCCATTGGTTTCCCATGGGAAATGAAGTCAGAAATATCACTACCCCAGATATTTCAAAATTGAAATCTTTAGTTAAAAGAAAAAAAAAAAAGGTAAGAAAGGAACCTTTTGCAAGAAATAGCCAATTCTTCCCCCCACTTTTTAATGAAAAATGGACTAATTTTTAACCTTAAATATGTTTAACATAGAACAGGGTAGACATAGCAGATATCTGCTTACTATGTTGTTGCACATAAACCACAATTTAAAACCATTGTCTGATCATATTAAGCCATGATTTCAAAAGTCTGCTCAGCCAGGTGCTCCCAGGAGAGCGAATTCTCTGAGGTATTGCTCTGCACCCACATTTACTGATTGCTATTTAAATTCTTGTCCCAATTTTTAGTAACTTTATTTCTGAAAGGAAAAAAAAAAGTAATGGAATGAGGGTTATTTTTCCCCTTCAAAACAACTTCTACAACAAAATTGTATGTAATTAGAGTGGCTTGAATCATTCAGTATTATTCAGACCATCTGCATTAACTATATAATGCCATCCCAGCAATAGGAGACTCCAATCAAAAGTATCATGAGAAGAAGCAGGGTTTTTTGCAAGGATGCATCTTGGAAAAGGAAAAGAAGGTTATGGACAGGGAGACAAATACATCCATCAGCAAATGATCAGGTAACAATTGGTTCTGTGCAAGATAATGCAAAAAAGCTCGTCATAATGCTTGTTTGACTCACTGAATTTGTACGGTTTACCTTCAAAACCATGGGATTTGAAGTAAGCCTTACCTTCAAATTTTAAGGGATTACCTTCTCATTTTAAGTTCACTGTGTATAATCCAGCCAGATGTCAGCTACACAGATATCTGAAGACTCTGGACACAAAAATTCCTTCTGAGTTCTGACGTGTCTGATGTCTGTGACAATTAAAGATATAGTAAATGCCATGATTATACATAATAAGTCTACATTAAATGAACAGCCATTGGTAACAACAAAAGTGCATCTTATTATGCTTATATGTCTAAGAGTTTCTTCCTGTTGGTTAGCTCAATCTTACAAAAACAAATCAGATTACAGAATTTCTGCCCTGAAATTTAAGAGAAAAAATAGTGAACCAACAGCTGCAAAAAAGAGTGTGACACACTAAAAGGAAAAAATGCTCTAATCTGAAAATTCCAGTGTGACAGACATCAAATGCACAATTGGTTGACTCATCATGGGGGGACGTGTTGTGGTATAACATGACTATTGCTAATTTTTTAATGAAATCTTCAATTCTGGTCAAATTCTGTTTGTTTTGCTCAGAGTTTTACTGATGTACTGCCTCTTATCCTGCTTAGTACTTGTCCAATTGAGTTGTGACTTAATTTCACAGAGAGAGCACTTGTTCCAGCCTTAAAAATATGAGTGTTGCCAACACTCCTACCATCAGTTCCTCCATTATATATATAGTTATAAAAATGTATGCACAGTGCACTCAGCACAGAGTAAGAAGAAAAAAAATGAAGCTGCTTCTATTTAGTTGATCAAATACCAAAATAAAATGTTATAGGGAAATAAATCATATATCATTCTAATTTCCTGTGCAATTTGGAAAATGTACAAAACTTTTTTTTGTAATATTTTCATGTCAGAGTGATTCCTTTTATTAAAACAAATCAATTAAATATTCCTGCCCTGTCCCCTGACCTCTCCTCCCTGTCTTCCCTCCAGAATAAAAAGGCTGTTATGGAGGAAGAGTAGTTGCCTCCTGGCATTAAAACATGGACTGTGTGCATCCATCTGTTCAATGGAAATCATAGACCCTTGAGTCACACGAAATGGTGACTCAGAATCAGAGGAAGATGACCTTTGGAGGCTCTCTGTCAAGACAGTTCTGACACTTTTGTTGCCATTTGTGATCCTTGATGATTCTTTGTCTTGCCTTCTGAAGGGCCTTAATTTTTGTCCTCTGGAAAACTGAGGTCAGAAATACTCCCTTCCAGGAGGTAACATGCTGCAGGGATTTGATTTGATCCTTTGATAAAGTTTAGTAAAGTCTCTCCTCCTTCTGGTTGCTGCTCTCTGTGGCTGTCCCTCTGTGGAGAAGGTTTATGGCCACCCTAAAACCATGATCCCTCCAGCTCAGCCCTACAAAGTGCTCTCAGATGCTTTAGCCAGCATTCACATCCTCTTGCTCGTCCATTCCTGCAAGAAACATTATGTCCTGTCCTTTCTTGTCTAACCCCATGAAATATTAAGAATACATGTGCCTAAATATATTTGTGTTCTGAGGAGTGGTCCACGAGCAGTTTCTTCTGTTGTGAAATTTGGCCCCACTGAGATATGTAAAACTGCCCACAAAACAGTTTAGGGTGCTGAGCACTCACAGCTCATACCCCCAGAGGAGCTGTCAGGGTGTTCAGCTTGCCTGGGTTCTTGGCCATGGGGGCACAACACAGGAAGGATTTAGTCATACCTCATCCAAGAAATATTTTGCAGATGCAGCTCAATGAAGGCATCTGGACCAAGAAAGATAATTAAACCAGGACAGAAACAAACTCCTTTCATAACCTAAAGAGAATTTGACCAATTGAGTTCCTTTGTTTGTATCAACTAAACATTTATGCACAGAAATCTGATGGTTAGGATAAATATTTGGTGCCTACTTGGTAATATTCATGAAATGCATTTACATGTTTAGATTTTTCCAAATCTGCATACCCAAACTTTAAGCATATGTGCAATCAGCTTCAAGTTTTCCAAACAAAAAAAAGACCAAGAAAGGGGGGAAAAATAGCATCTGCTCCTCAGCTAATCAAACCACCCAGGGAGATTGTCAATAAACAGTGCAAGGACCAGGTCCTCCTGCCACTCCTTATTTCCTACATGTCATATTCCATAATGGCAGTTAACTGAAAGCAGATCGTTGAAGATTGCTGGCAAGGGGTTGTTGGGTTTTGCTTTTTGGGTTTTTTTTTTGTTTGTTTGTTTGTTTTTGGTTGGTTTTTTTTGGTTGTTTTTTTTTTTTTTTTTTTTTTAATTTAAGAAAGGCCAAAACGTTGTTGAGCGGGAAGTGCTGGCAAAACTCTGGGGTGAGGAGAAGAAAGTGTGAGAAGTGACTTCCTGACCATCAAAGTGAGAGGAGGGTTAAGAGCTGCTCCAGGTGTGAGAGCAGTGTCCCCTGCCACCACTGGAGAGACCCTCGTGGGACTAGGGGAATTGGAAATGAAGGAACAAAGTTAAGAATGAGAATCAAAGGGGAGAGTATTTTACTTTTATTTGCCTCTGTTCCTCACCTTTTAACTCTTTTTTTTAGCTGGCAATAAATAATTAATAAAATAGCTTATTAATTTATTTTTAATGAAAAAAAGTTACTTTTCACCAAATCAAGTCTGTTTTGCCCGTGACCATTGATAATTTTATTGATAATTTTTTGGTAAGCTTTTCCATCTTATTCCTCTCCTCCCATCCTCCTGAGGCAGAAAAGTGGGAGAGAAGTGTGTGACCAGGGCAGGCCACAGAAGGAAGGTCATGATAGCAGTGTATAAAAGGATTTCATTGACAAGAACAATTATAACATTTTTTAATATCAGGAGGCAGTCTATGAGTATATGAAATAGTTTACAATAAACAGCTGAACAAACCATCCATCGTGTGTGTTCTGAAGAAAATGCCAGCTCTTCCCAGCATGCCCAAGTATCCCTTAAGAGTTACTGGCCATCTTATTTCATAGGTGCTTTTGCATGTTGAAAAAGAAAAGGTGATTTCTATCTGTGCTGTTAGAGCAACATTTTTAGTGGGTGTAGAGCTAATACCTTGAACTGAAAAATATTATATTATACAATTTGCTTAATGCTACCTGCTGCTTAGAACTTTATCCTATATGGGATAAGATAGAATAAGAAACACGCCAATATAGGGAAAGGTGAGGAAAAAGAGTGACAGCTGCTTTATTCATTGCCATTTCACACTCACAACAGCCACTTTTGGGTCTTTGTTGGGTTTTGGTTTTTTTAATTGTTCTTTTTGTCCTTCTTTCTCCCCTGCCTTTATTTTTGTTGAAGATAAGGCTCTCTCATGGTTTTATACAATGCATAACATACAAACCTGCCAGCTTGTATGGTATGTTATGTTATATTTTCCCCTTGACTGGTCAACTTGTGGTAGAGAGGCTGCTGCATTAAAACTGGTCATGCTGGGAAGCATAAGCAGGATGGAAAGTGGTTGGGGAAGGAGTAATGGGTGTTTTCCCAGTATAATTGTTGCAGGATCTCCCAGTCAGAATAAACCCCGTGCCAGAAAGGAAATGGTGGCAGAAAGAGCCAAAATCTGCTGACTATGGAGATGAGGTGCTGCTTTCATTTCTTGTGCCCGGGTTGTGTGCTGCCAAATCTGACAACAGCTCTATGTGACCATGGCCCAGTGCATGGCACTACCACTGTGCCTCTGTCATCCCTTTTCCATCAGATCAGGATGTGCCTTTCTGTGCTTTGTGACATGTGGGCTGCAATGGGGAGTTTGTGCCCAAACAAGGTATTTTGGTGTAAAAGCACCAGGTCACTCTTTCCTTGAGCTGTAATATGCTGTAACACCAAAGAGGTTGCTGTAAGGTTACACACACCCTCACCCCAGTTATAAGCCAAGCTTAAAGCAGTAGCTAAGATGTATAGAGAAATTACTTCAGATTTATTTACAGAGACTCATTTGTGTTGAACTAGCAGTTTTCTATTGTGTCAGCAATTCTCTATTGCATTTATTTGTTACTGTGACATTAGGCAAGAGCACAATCCTATTAAACCTGTACATTACATTTCACAGAATTGTAAGCCTTTTTTATTTTGCAGAATGAGAAGAAATATGAATTCTTACTGCTGAAAATTCCTGATACAGCAGTCAAGACTAAAAATACCGTCACTCTCAGAGTAGGAGCTTGGTGGGGCTTTTTTAAACCTTTTTTAATAAATTCATACCTAAAATAAAATGTACTGGGTTTTGCCATCCATTTGGAGGATAAGGAATATACTTAGACATCTACCAGTGTAGAATCAAGAGGAAAGTTATCACTCTGTTCTTTTCAGCTGGCATCTTGTCTAGCAAGGAATTTCTTCATTTTGAGTTTAGCCTCTCTTTTGCAGTAGACCATTGATGCAAGGTTTTAAAACTGATCTATTAAAACCCAAGTCTAAAATGTCAATTCTTCCTAAAGCCAAGCCATGTAAGACCCTCTGAGCATTTAGATGGTTACAGAAAGGTGATGGCCCTGGGATTTCCCTACATGTTCTCAGGGCCAGCTGAGGGGCTCATTCTCACTGATCCTGCAAAAACCCTCAGCAAAGACATTCTGCAGAATGTCTCAGGTAGCAAAAGGCATTCTATTGGATCATTGTTCAGGGATGCTTTGGTTTTCTTCAGGTAACATTTTGAACCAGCAGTGCAGACTCTTTAAAATAGCATGCAAGTGAATAACCACAGAGCACAAACTTGCTCCTTTAGTTTTTTGTGAAACAGATCATGATTGGGAAAAGAGTGTTTGGTGAGACAGGCATTTAGTCTACTCCTCATTTAGAGTATAAATGGAGGAAAAATAATCTTTCTGCAAATCCGTTCCAAAACTGAAGAGGATGGGAAACCAGCTTTGAGTCTCTTACCACTGTGGTAAGAGTGCATGGCATCAGAGCCTATAAATACAGCTTTTTTTCTGCTAACACTATTAACTCTCTTGATTAATATGATGGATTCACTGGAAATTATAAATAAATGAGAAACTGACTTTCTCTGAAGACAAAAGTCTGTGGTACTGCTTCAGACTCTGAATGGGAACCCAACAAATTCTAGTTCATTTCTTGTTTATGTCATGCCTTGGTGTCACCTAGTACAAATCCTTGTCTCTACATCTGTTGTGTCTCCCATAAAAAGGTTATAATATCTCCTACCCTTTGAGATGTTTTGTAAGGATGTGCTTGTAAGGCACTTCAACATTTTTGTGATCAGAATTTCTGGGGATGAAAAGTGTATTTGCAAACCATTATAAGATCTGATTATAAAGTCTGTTCAAATATTTATTTACTGGCTATTTTATTTGCTACGAAACAAAATTTGTTGAAAATTTCATTCTGCCAACAATTTCTATACTATTAATAATACATAACAGTGCAAAATAGGCTATGACAAATTCTGAGCTTTAAAAAAAGGGACTGTTCCAAAGTTCTATTTGTACTTCTCAGTGTGAGATTGTTTACAGCAATATGAATTTTCTGAGGCAAATTTTCTATGAGACTGCACTGATTTACACCAGCTAGAGATCTGCTTTGTTGTGTCTATATTAATAGTAATTTTACCTGAAATTACAGTAATTCTAAATGTTGACAGCAAGGTTATTTGTTTTCTGCCATGCACTTGTGTCTAGCAATGTCTGAATATTTACATCTTCATCTCAATTTTGTAGCAAAATAATGGGACAAAATAGTGTTTAATATAAAACTGTTGACTCAATTTGGACATAATTTTCTTTTTTTATGGGTAAATAATTATTTACCCATAAAATGGAAATGACTGAACATATGCCCTATTATTAATTGTTATCCTTTTCAAATGTGTAGATAATTTTTAATCTTAAATCCCATATGGAATAAATAGTTACATCAACACACATGTTATTTGCAAGCTTATGTTCTGTGAATCGTATGTGCTAACCTGGTAATTGTTTGAATGGTTGGTATATTGGATTACCTTCAAGACCTTAGCTGGGGAAAAGTTGAAGGTATGAGGAGTTCTGTGAGAGTCAAGCAAGGTTAATCAAAGTTCAATGCTGAAAAAATAAGATGACACATATTTACCTTTCGGTACTTCTTGAGGTAATTTGCTTTTTTTTTTTTTTTTTTTTTTTTTTTTTTTTTTTAAATTTATTATTTTTTTATTTGGCCAAATATTTGTATTAAAATGTACTTGGCTTTCTGCTTCTAAGGGAAGATTTTTATCCATCCTGACTCCCTAAAGCAGTGTAAGAAGATCTGTGATAATATCAAATTCTAGCTCTGGTGAATTTCTAGGATAAAAGTTCCTCTGGAAGCATGAGTGCAGAAGACACCAGGAAGCAGGGGCTGGGTAGACACATGGGGTCCTCAAGACTGGGGCACTGGCAGCAGGGATGCTAACAGCCCAGGGAATTCTGTGGCAGCCCAGGGAGGCTGAGCTGAGGCACGGCCAAGACAAGAAAAAAAGACTTCTCTAAGGCAAAGACAGGATTTTGAAGCTCTTAAGCAATCCAGTATCACCAAGGTCAGGAGGCAAATTTTTACCTCATTTGTTCAGGATGAGTGAAGAAAGAGAAGGCAGGGTTCCCTGCTGGTATTCCAGAGCTCGGGCTGAGGTTTGAAAGTGCTTCCCGTGCCAGGGTAATTTCAAAAAGTGAGTCATGGTTGCAGTGTACAGCATGAGACACCTGAAAATGCCAGCTCAGCCAAGACCCTGAGCTTTTGATCTCTGCAGTTTCAGTCACCTCAAGATGGAGAAGAAACTTGGAGCTGGGAAAGTACTCAGGGTTTCTACTCATGTTGAAAGGGTAAAATTAATAGTTTGTACTGGCTGTATTTCTAATTCATTATATAAATATCAGGGCATCCCCAATTCCTCGTGCAGTAACCCTGTTTTCAAGCACAGGAATATATTTTGAAGGAGAATATATTTAACAGAAGATATCACAGTAGATTTCATGTTATAAAGAAATTTTTTAAAAACTTCTTTCTGTCATTGACTTTTTTTTTGAGCTAAAGTATATTTTACTTTATAGTATTTTACCACAGGTGTTCTGGGTATTAATGCAAGTTACTTTAAATATATGTGTGTTACTTTTATATACGTGTTTGTGTATGAATACACACTATTGTACTATTGATCTGTGTTGAAAAATGTGAGGCTATATCACAGCAGTGTATTTTCCCTTCAGAGAAGTATTTTCTTCATCAGCATTGGGGAACATCTGTAGATGGCAGCTCAAGAGAATGAGACACCCTAATATGATCCTTAGTGAAATGGATCTTTAATTTTTTTTTCCATGAGTTACCATCATTAAGCATTTTCATTAAACCATGTGGAGGTCAAGTTCCTTGAATAGTGCTGATGGCAAGTCAGGAAGGTCTGGTGAAAGTTTTGTCTAGCATAAATGTATTCATATTTACAACATTGGAAAAGAAAATCTCAAGTTTATGGCCAAAGTTAGAGACCAGATTCAAAGTCTTGTTTGACTAATCTGTCATCTATCTCTCCCCACCAAAAGTGGTAATTTTTGTTTTTGTTTTTAATATTTTGACTCTGAGCTTTTTTGAAAGGGTGTGTGAGTGTTTTTGTAAATATTGCAAATTGAATGCTAAACATGATGGTTTTTAGCAGGAAAAAGTACTTGAAAATCTGTGCATTACTTTTCATGGAAAATCTTGTGTTTTCTAAAAAGTTAAATGCATTAGTAAGTGCTGATGAATAGAGAAATATAATGCAATATGTAGGGGGCCTTTTGTAGATTGAGATGGTTGCACTTTAAGTCTTTTAACATAATAACTATTGCTACATTGTTTTGAAATGTTTTGCAGAATTTTGTAGCTGAGAGAGAAATAATCCAGAGCTCAGGGAAGACAGAAAACATCTTGTGGTACAGCATTGTAGGAAGACAAATTAATATATGTGAATGTTACGAAGTTTGGATTACAACTATTTTGTTTCCACTGATTAAAAAATGGAATAGAAGACTTTGTTGAGATCTATAAAATAAAAAATGGCCTCTTAGTTTTTAATATAAAAACATCTGTATAGAAGAAAGGCTAGCATTAAAAAAATCTCAGGAACTTCTATCTGATCACTAGTAAGTATTGATTACCATTAAGAGATCAGATGTTGCTAATATTTTTTTTTTAATACAACAGAACTCAGGATCCAGCAATAATACTCCAGATGAGAAAGCACTTTGTGGTGACAGCTGGCAAACACCTTCTTCCTTAGTGTCAGTCCCAGTGATACTCTTGGCACATATGCAGGAAGATGAAACAAATACTGCGTGGACAGCTCAGAAAACTTCCAGCTTGTAATTTATTTTTCAAGATGAATTCAATTTGTTTGCTACATCAAAAAATCACCAGAAAAGAATAGCATGAAAGACAAAAGAACTGGGCAACAATTGCAATTTGGAAACAGTGTAATTCCCCTGTGTGTTTCTCTGAAAATTGTTCCTTTAAGAACAACAGTGTTGTGTCATCAGTCTCTAAGAAATCACTGTGAAGTTTCTGAGACCAATGATTCCAACTGACACAGTTCAAAAGAGAATGAACTATGTCAATAAACAGTGAGGTGTCATCAAAGAGGCCAAGAAGACTACAAAGTCTTAAATTATCACCCTAAAGTAACCCTCATGATATAAAGAGCATTTTTTTTTCTTTGCCTTATTAGCATTCCCATTCTTCTAAAAAAGCCAGGTGAAAATTTTGTAAATATTGACATATATTAGAGTTTTCCAGAATTATTCCTGTTCCATAACTACCATGTTGCAGGGAAAGTATATAGCTGATAAGTGGAATAATTTCTGTGCCACAGATCTGTCACTCATGTGTCACTCACTTGGGCCTGCATGAAGGTGATCAGATAATTTCCCACACTTACCACCTTTGTCCAAAAATATTTCTTTGTAAAGCACTTTGTCATGTCTTGCAAGATCTGTGTTAGTGGTTGTGGAAATCTAAACGAAATCTCCTTCCTCTATTTATTTTAATCCAAAATAGAGGCATATATGTGTATATATAAAAAATAAATATTATTAATTATAAAACAGTCTTTGTAGATGTGTTTCAAAGTTTAGAATTCCCAAATAAAACAATATTCCCAGCAGTATTTTCCTCATTTAAAATTATTCATATGCATTCCCCAGAGTACTGGGAAAGCAGACAGCAGAGGCTTTTTATATACAGCGTATAATTGACAAAATCAGGTTCCCAGCATACAGATAAAAAGGTGTCCCATTTCTGCTGGATCCACTTTTTGAAAACCTGTGATGTGTTTTTGATTCACTCACTGAGAAGGGATGGGAGAATTTCGGGGAGAGAAGGGACTCGTGGAAAAGTGATTGCTCGGTATCCAGAGATCATCTGGGAACCAAGTGAAGACAGTGTGTGTGTGGTCTGAGGTCAGCTGTCCCCATTGTTCAGTCTAGTCTGTCTCTCAATAATTAACCAGTCTTTCTGCAAGCTCTGCCTTTACAATAGAGCCAAGGATAGAGGGTGCTCATTTTAAACAAACATCTCACTGATGCTCACACTTGCCCCCACTGAATTTCATGGATGCTACACTACTGCTTCTGAAAATGCTGCCTTCTTTTCCTTATCTGTTCTTCCCTCTGAGAAAAGGCAGGGAGCCAAAGGTCTTCTCCTGACATGGTGAGGGAGGACTCCTTTGCTGTGGAGCTGTTGGCAGGTCCAGATCTTTGATCTGGAGGGAGGTTTAGGCTGAGGAGCCTGGCATGTGTGGTGCTGCAGACAGCAGCAGCTGGTTCTGCCTCTGGAGCAGCAGCCACTGCACCTGGGGCTGGATCAGGGTATGCTGCATTCTAACAGGGGTATTCCTAAACTTCTAATCTTCTGACACTGTGCCTGTTGCTTTGGAGAAACAGTGAGATGTGAGTAAAGTTATTTAACAGTTTCTGTCAAAAATTTGGAACCTCAATGGCTATTTGACTTAAGTAGTTGGGAGATATTTTTCTGGAAAATGTTTCAAGGCCAGAAGTTAATGTTATTTTATAAATGTTTTCCTTCCTTAAGCAGCACTCTGAAGGGGTTGAGCTTTACCTCGGACAGTTTTCATAAACACATTTTGGAAGATGGTGGCTGGGCTGGTTTTGTTGAAAAAAACTGTTTCCCTTTTGTGAAATTTTATTCTAAAGTATTATTTGAATATGTGTACTGGAGCTTGTCATCCTAAAATCCTTGAACACATAGAAACCTTCCAGAATTAGAGAAGATAGCTCATTTCTGTGTTTAATAGTCCTGACAGATTTTTCTTCTAGATTCACTCCTAATTGTTCCTTTATCCCTTTTATTATTTCTGGCTCCAAAATTTCCTGTAGCAATAAGCTCCATATTTTAATTATATGTCAAATGAGAAAGTATTTATATCTGTTAACTTTAAACAGGCTGTAATAGTTTATGTTCTTCAGAATGAGAAACAATTATAATTGTTACCTATTCAGTCTCTCCATGCCATTTGTGGTGTGCTTTACTCTTCTAAGATCATAATTTATTTCTTTCTGAATCAGTAGAGTCCTAATATGTAGTAGGTCTCCTACACTGCTCATCAGTGGCATCATCTCTCTTTTTCTAGGAGACTGAATGCCACAGGGAAGTATTTTAACAAGATGCTTGTGCTCTGTGCTAAACTTGGAGCTGGGAGTGGAAACAACTCATCTCATTTAAAGGGCTTTGATGCAACCTAAGAGTAAGGATAGTTCTGTGTGTACTTTTCTCTTACCTTTTAAGTTTCAGTGCATTAGTGGAGCAGAATATTTGTGGTGTTCCAAGAAGAGTGCAGGCCTGATTCATACACACCTTCTGCAATGACAGCAGTTTTCCACCCAGCTGTAAGGGAGCCCTGATGATGGCCAGTCTGCAGAACTCTAGTGGTGAGTGCACAGAGGGAAGTGTGAGTTTATATCAGATATTTTATACCAGAGTCTGCTTAGTTTTAAAATGACATCTGAGTAAAAGTGTGTGAAAGGAGGTGGAGATCAGCATCACAGGACATTGAAAAGCCCTCCTGGTGCCATATTTCACTATCCAGCAGCTTGGCTAGAGGTCTGTTTGGGTGAGGCTTCTTGCTGGAGTACCCAGGCTGCAGACACATTACCTGGTGAGCTGCAGCCTGTGACAATTGGCATTAACCAGACTGCAAGAGCCAGTGAGAGCTGGAGATGGCAGGAGGCTTCTATAGCAAGAACAACTGCAAAAGAGGGAAGACCTGGCAAGCAGAGATTTCACTACCATCACAGCTTACTTCAGAGCAGAATTCCTGCTTGTTTTAAAGCAAAAAGTGATGCCTTTTTATCACAGTGTAACTCTGAGAAAGTAGGTGAAAGAGCTTGGAAGCTAAGAAAGTTGGATAAGAGCTGGTTCTTAAAGACTGTGTTCATAGAGATTTTATTCTCTAGGTGTGTGCCATTCAGTATCATCATACTAATGTTGATATTATGATTCCTAGGTTCAACTGAGCAAGAATTCTCTGTGTTTTCTGCTATGTACTTTCAATGAAATAGAAATATGGGTTCAAATATTTTGGAAAATTAGATATTCTTTAATAAATAGAACATGAATAATGATACATTCAGGTCTTTTTCAGTCATCTGGGGGGAGCAGAAGGAAAGAAGGAAGAAAAGTAGGGAGAAAACTAATAAGGTGAAAGTTGGGCGATAGTTTTCATTTTTCTTTGGCAGAGGAAATGGAGAACTTTATTAAAATCAGCATTTTCCATCCTAAGGCTTAGGTTTTACTCATGACAGGCCTTTTGTCTAGATCTACAGCAGTGAAATAGATCTAGTTCACTTGACCATAATAGTTTTTAGGCAGACAGGAAAATGTACTTGCTTGAGAACTCCAACTTGCTAAAGTGGTAAAGGATTATGCTCATGGATTGAGACCAATATCTAAGGTTTTTTTAATCTAGAGTTGTGGTTGTTTGTATGTTTACATAGTATTTAATTTCTTCAGCCCACACAGAAGACTAGACAGACAAAAGTAGATCTGCAAGAATACCACTGTCTACTGAAAAATACTGTAGGTCTGCCCTCTTCTGGGCAGTAGGGTTCCAGATACTGCTGTGACAGGTTTTTGGCTTCCCTCATATTATTTTCCAGCTAATTGTGTAAGATTTGTAGGCCTGTGAGCTGAGACAGTTCCTCCTGTCCTCTCCTCCCTGTTATCTCAAACGGTGTGACAGTCCTTCTTGCACCTATTAGAAATTAACAGAAGTCAGGAATTAGGGATATGAGGTCATCAGCTTGCTGGGAAAAGATAAGCTCTGTCCTCATTCATTGTGAGCTCCCAGGGAACTTGGAGTGCTCCTGAGGCAATGCTTCAGGATATGCTTAACACAAATCCCAGTCTCTCCATGTGTTGGATGCATCCTGCCTAGTCTTGAATGTCATAATACAATGTCTTCTCACAGGTAACATAAATATCTGTGTTAGACCTGGATCAGAATAAAAGAATCATAAGGAAGAAGAAAATCCAAAGAAGGAAATCTCAATTTTAAGACTTAGCATAAGGAAATAATCTCTCTAATTATGATATGCAGTTTCACCAGCCTCATTCTGCATCCAGAAACCCAAAATGAGCATTTTCTCAGAGCCAGGAAAAGTTAACTCTTTCTGTCTCTTCCATGGGTAAGTGAACATGAAAGCATTTCACTGTCTAGTTATTTTGGGATCTTCTATTCAATCACTTAGCACATTCTGATTCTCAGTTGCTACCATTTTAAATCCTCAGTGGTTCTGAAAACATAAAAGAGAACATTTCCTGTATCCCAACAGACACTGTACCCACCTGGACCCAGCTTTGCAGCAGATTCAGGGTGCAGGCTGTACTGTGAGATGGCATGGCTGGGTTTGCTCGGAGGGACATTGTTCAGGGCCTGATTGCTGGATTATCCCAGTGTCTGTGAGGGATGTTTGCCATTCCACATCATGCTCTGACATCTTGTTATAATCTACCTTACTTCTGCATGCTTTGTGAAGACTTGGCAGTTTTCTTCTCACTTAGACAGTGTGTGTGTGTATCAAACCTCTGGCTGTGGATGAGAGTGCCTGGGATTAAGAACATTCACACCCCTCATTTTCCTTTTGTGCAGCTCAGTTTTCACGGTTGCTTTCCAAAAAAGACAATTTGCATATTTCATCCATTGTTAGTAAACAGATTATAAGGCACTCGTTTGTGTGCTAAATCACAGCAAACTGTGCTTTGTGAATCTGATTCTCATCTCCCCTTCATTCTAACCTGGCTTAACTCCACTGATTTCAGTGGAATTACTGCTGATTTATGTTGTGAAAGTGAGGGGAGAATCCAACAAGCAAATTTCCCTTTTGCACAAGAGTGTGCCAAAAGAAGTCCTAATTTACCACTGTGAATCTCTTCCAATATAGTGCTGGCTTAATTTCTTTTGAATTACTTGGCTGGAATGTTACTGCAGTGAATCAGGCCCAGGATTCGTATAATTATCTTTGTGTGCTTCTTTCTCTTTTTTTTTTTTTTTTTTTTTTTTTTTTTCTCTATGCATATTACCTCACATGAAGACTGAATTTACTGTTTGCTTTGCAGGTGACTTGCATATGACTCTATAAGGAAATGCATTTTTTGAAATCACAAGATCAGTTCAACAGATAATGGGCTACCGAAAATGGAAATTCCAACACAACAAATCTTTGTTTCTGGTTATGTCATACTATCTAAATAACCTGTAATTTCTCCCCATCTTTTTACAGTAGTATCTCAGTGTGTACTATAATTACTGAACGATTTTGCTGTAACATGGCTTTGGTAATGATGTGAAAATGCTGCCCTGCCTGTCCTTTAAGAAGGATACACATAACACAATATAGCTAAATGTGTGATAACTGCTTACTCACACATAGCTGTATCTAGCAATAACTACACAAAACTTAGTTTTCAGCAGTCTTTTCTAGTTTCTGTACATTTACATACTTGTAACTACAGTCTGGAAATTAATACACCCGTGCAATGAAGAATAAACTACAATAAAGATGAGTCCATCTTTTAAAAATCCAAGTGAAATATATACCTACAAACTGATAAATACCATACTAAAATTAATATAAAAAAACTGATAAGAGTAAGCTTGGCAGCAAGGAGAATTTTCTGCTTGTATGAACAAATTATACAATTTAGCTTTGTGCTGTTTGCACTTATTCTAGGCAACATACAAACTTAATATTGATAAGTAAAATCTTCCATGATACAGGTTTCTTTAGTAGTGGGTTTTGTACACTTGATGAATCAACAGGGCTTACACTTCTAAATTACTGAAGTACTGAAGAAAATCTGGAAGCAGGGAAAGACTAAGAGCACATTCACACACACACAAGAAAAAGAAGAGATGACCTGAATCTTTCACAAATAAACCATCAAGGTATCAGTTCCATATAATTCCAATGTTAACATTATTACAATGAAAAAGAATTAGAGTGATTTGAAAATAGCACTAACAATTCTGCCACACACTGCCTAGTTAGTAAGTAATGACAATTACTGCCATTTCTTAGTCAAGCTCCACACAACAGAGCTATTGAAAAATAATTTTCCTGTAGCCTACTGTAAGAACAGTAAGAACAGTTATTCTAAGTCCCCCAAAAACAGGAGATGACAATATGAGCATCTTTAATTTAAGTTTTGAATCTATAATTTCATATGCTAAATAGGGAGAATAAAGATATATTTGAAATGTTAAATGCTTTTAAGCATTTCTTAATTTAGCATGTCAGCATGTCAACAGTATTTTAAATACTGCATTGCAAATTCAAAGAAGTAGTAATGTGGTTTGTTGAGTTACACCCAACTTTGTACATTAATATTTTCTCTCTCATGTACTCATAAATACATCTGAATTTAAACATGAAACTGTGTTTGTGCAGAAATGTGGATGGATGGACAGATGGATGGATATCTGCCTCCCTTACTGGCTTGTATAAATAGTGTGTTTGTAAAAGGAGTGGAGGAACACAGTTAAAGAGTCAATTGTTCCTAGAGAAAATAAACATTTTCTGGAAGCCTTACAGTACCAGTTGCCACATACTGTTAACTGTATGTGTCCAATATCTGAAAAGTAATAACCATAATTTTTTAAAAAATAAGAGAAGTAATATCTTAGTAGCAATTGTAAAAGTCTGGGCTGTCTTTTGCTTCATTCCTGGAAGGTGCAGGGCAATACTGTTCAATTTCTCTCTGTTTCAGGACAGCATCTGCCACATTATAGGACTGGACCATCAGTGCATACAGAGGATAAGCAAGAGGCAGGCCAAGAGAAATGAAATTGGTCTAATGCCAGTCTTGCAATGATTGAAAGGAATGAGCTACAGTGGAAATACAAAAAAAAAAAGTGGGAGGTGCCATGGGACCACATGGAAAGATAGAGAACCAACTTTTACTCCCTCTTTACTATCAGAACTAATGGTATAGATCCAGAGTAGGCTGTTTGTTTAACATGGTCACCTTCTGCTTGATGCATTTACTAGCAGGAATATCAAATAACCTAAAGTGTTCTATGTACCCCTTGTGCTCCCCCTATTCCAAGACCAGTCATAATCAATCAGGCCATTAAATGCAAGAATTTTTTTCACAGAATCTAAGGCTTTACAGAGTATTTCACAAAGAAGAACAAAACATGTAACAGTGACTATGAAACAAACAACACAGGGAGCAGTAAATAGTCGATGGCACAGCAGGATATTCATACCACCAACTTCAGTCACCTGCAAAGTTAGCTTGTGAGGAGTCCCAGGCTCCTTGTGTAGGCAGTGAGGAGGGAGAGCTCTTCTGTGAGGAAATTCAGAGAGGCAAAGAAAGTCTTTTCATCTGTTCCATTGCTTGTGCTAGATAATTTGATGTGGGCATTATGAATACTTACTATAAAGTAGTAATTGGCAAACAACAGCTGCAATGACTGGAACAGGCATCACAGCCCCACATCCAATTGCTTCCTTTCTAAATTGCAGGAGAAATACATTCAAACTCAGAGTTGTCCAAGCTAGAGGCAAAACCTCTAGGAAAAGCCTCCTTGTCAATGCTGTGGTGGATTCAAAAATCCTGGGCAAGCACAAGGAATGCTCAAAATGTTTGTGACCAGTATTTCTATGTTGAAGGGATGTCTACAGGAAGCAATGATGTGATAGCTCAAAGAGCCCAGATTCTGTACTACAAAGCTAAAATATCTTTGCAGTTTAGGTCATTATTTTATGTTAAATTGAAACAGAAGGAGCCAAGTCTGTGTTGGAGCAGAAAGAGAGATGTTCTGTTGTGCCTGTTAGTCCTGTCTGGCAGTAACATTCTGATATGATGTGAGGGAAAGGAAGGAATAATGTCCCTGGATTTGAGAAGTAAGAAGGGAAAGACTGTAGGAGTACAGGTGCTGCTCATAAAATGTGACTGAGTGAATTTTCACCAGCACTCATGCTTGGAATGTCAGCTAGGAGAGGATATCTAAAATGACTGGATAAACTGCAGATGGTGTTTTAAGAAGAGTCTAATTTGAGAATACAGTAGAAATTATGCAAAGAACAGATTCAGTTCTCATTGTTGATAACTAATACTGGTAATAATCTAGTGTGAACCTATGTGAATGCCTATTTCTGCCAACCCTGCTTCCCGTCCAGGCTACAATACTGGCCTGTGCTTTAACAGCACAATCTGGCCCAAGATGGGCATTGGTTCAAAACAGCCAACTCAGAAATTAAATACATGGAAAGGGAAAAAGCAAAACAAAACTCCATGTGAAAGGAAAAAGATCCAAACAACTGATGGTCTTTCTGATCCCTGAATGGATGCCAGTTGTCCTGAGGCAGTGAAATGGCCAACAGATAATTCCAAACTTTGAAAGGCATCCATATTACCACTCAGTCAGGAAAGGGAAAAAGAAACAGCATATGAAAAAAACAAAAGAGGAGGGTTAAAAAAAAAATACCCAGCTCTCTGTCAACAACCTTTATAAAAACGTCTCTTTAAAAAAAATGGATCTCAGGGTGGATTTCCATTCAGTGTGCCAAAGCCACATTTACCCACCAGGTCTGTTCCCTGCTCAAGCCAAGTTTACCATCTCATAGCAATCCTCATGACTCAGGAAGCCAACAGGGATGACTAATGAAATTGCACTTCCACAAACTATGGCAACAAGCACGTGGGGCACACTGTACAGAGGAATAAGTATGAAATTCATATATGGCCACCTTGAGTTTGCTTGCTTGTGGGGGACAGAGGCCCAAATCATCCACATGCACAGAGGGAGCAAGCAAGCTTTCCAGATCAGCTGGCTCCTTCGTGACAAGAGCAGGACACGAGCCAGACGTGTCACTCTCACTTTCTGCCTCTTTTATCTCTCGCCACAACTAGGGACTGCAGCGAGGAGATTGTTCTGGCTGGAAGCAGAGGGACACAGGTGGCACCAGCAGCTGCAAGCTCTTTAGCTCTCGTTGGCTCCCCTTATCAGAACATGCATTGTATGTTTAATACATCGCCTCCCCTGGTGTGGGAGCAAGAGCTGGAGGCTGGGGGTGCTGCACCAGGTCTCTCCTATTGCTGGGGAGGGAAGGAAAGGTGGAGGCTGCTCCTACTTAGAGATAATTAGAAGCTAGGGCTCCTGAAGAGAATTTGGTAACTCCACAAGAAAACCAGCTGTCCTTGATTACAGTGATATATTAGTCACTCTACGGTTGCTGTGCCAGTCAGCATTTTGCATACAGCAAATAAATGCAGAGATATTTTCTAGGCAGAAATATGTGGGGACAAAGTTCTATGCATGGCTTACCTCTGAGATGGGCTGATTTGTTTGTTTATTTGTTTTTATATTGCTAGCTATAAAGAACAAAGGATTTGGGGAGGTCTGAGCCAAGTTTCTTCCTTTTATTTACTTTTTAAATCTAAGGATCACCATATTTTTAGTCTTGCCAAACTCCCTCTGTGTGTGATAATGCTGTTCACCTATAACACACATGGGGGAGGTTCTACCATGAACAGCATGATTTGAATCAATTCAAATTATCACATGCTCTGATAACTGAGTAAAATTTTTATGAACCACTATTGACACCCATGGGAAACTATTTTCCATGCTGCTTATTTCCAGAAATATTACCTGAAAAGTATTGTTTACTCCCTGTAATTTTAATTTTAAAAGCTAGTTGGTCATGATGTATTAATTTTATTTGAGGTTTTAAAATAATAATCTGAGTCTAGCGCTTTTGAGTATGAAAGTTACTGGAATGTGTTTTCAGAGAAAAGAATAAAATGTGTGGAAGCAAATGGGTGAAAGGAGAGAAAAATGCAGCACAGGGTTGTCAATGTAGATTGTTACCACACTCAGCTGATACTCCTTGGTGAGATTTTCTTTCACAAATGAAGTGCAGAAGATTTGTGGACTTGTGTTTCAAAGGGGTGGAAAATTAACAAGGCATGGTCAAGAGTTTTGAGGTGGAGCAGAACAGGTGTAAGGGCATATGACAGTATTTTGTGCTGAAAGAGTAGGTATTGCAGTTACAGGTTCCTGCAGGCTCAGTCTTATGACAGGTTTTACTTAATACATGCATGATTGACCATGTCATATAAAGCAAGAGAGTATTAATTACATTTGTTGAGGTTTTCCTAACCTTGGCTGCAGAGATATACAGCATACACACCAGAAAGGCAGTATGGATAGGATCAATGGAGGGAGAATATTACACAAGATGTGAGCATGAACTGCTTGGTCACTTATCCATGAAGCAACAACAGTTCCAGGTGCTTTTTGTTAGAGATTCTTACCTGGAAATAACAGAAGGGAAAGAATTGGGTGTACAATCAGTCAAGCACATCCATGGCTGAGACCCATGATCCCGTGGAAGAGGCAAATGCAAGCCCTGGATGTATTGACAATGAATAAAATACAGAGTTCTGAGTAGAAAATCCATACCTGTGTCAAATAGCTGAAAGTAATTCTGATCTATAGAAACATGTTAAGTTTTGCTGACAAGATGAAATAGCACCTAAATTTCTGATATGCTTGAAAACTGGTATTCAAGTGCATGTCAAAATAATCACAAACAATTTGTTTGGCTCATTCTCCAGATTGCCAGATTTTACTCATACTTTTGTTGTTCTGTTAAGCCTAAATATAATCTTAAGCACTTCTTTACCTGTGTTGCAGAATGACTTATGGTTTTTCCTCAAACTTTTGTCCCACTCCTCCCCAAGCTCTTTGTGTGTCTAAATGGCTGCAATGGGAAGGAGGAAAGACGTTCACAGAGGACAAAAAGAAACTGGTATTTGCCATCAAATGAAAATAACTTAGCCAAATGCAAACACTTGATGGGGACTGGGAGCCTTTCTGCAGTACCACAATACTTACCTGCCACATAAACAAGGCAACACACATCCCTTGAGCTCCTTTAGTCGCCCCACACCTTCCACTCCCAATAAGCTGTATAGTCCTGAAGCAATTTCAGTTTATTTTTGAATGTGAAACTGTGTAATTCACTGTGGCATAGTTAACAGTCCTGGCATATAATGTATGTCTTTTTCCAGGTGATGTTGAGGAAACAGTATTTGAAAACTTACAGTTTACCCTAAGCAGTCACCATTGGGATCTACCCTGATATCAGTGTACTTTTATTACATTGTGATATCCTCAGCAAAATATTTTTCTAATTCTCTAAATTCTGAAGTATCTCTGTTAGCCCTCCACCAGCATGGAACTACAATGGAAAAAAAGGAAGTACTTTAACTTCTTACCCAATGTCAGGATCATAGAGTGTCTAGAACCAAGATTTTCATGTGCAGATTAACATTTCCTGAGACATTAAGTCAAGTAATTATGAACACAGCTTGATTACTACATGTAATCAAAGCCAGGCTTGCTGTTTTGGACCGGTTTTTTCCAGCCTGAATAAGCACTGCTATTACTAACTCTTGCTTTTCCTGGTTTTCATCTTGTTTACAGGCTGGAAAAACAGAAATGTCATAAGTAACTGAGGGAAAACTAGGCTAAGTAGAAACTTGTCATGGATTTGGCCTCATTTCACTCACACCCTTTCCCAATACTGCAAATAGACTCCTGAGAGCAAGCATCAATGCCATGCAAATCTAATTGGAAAAGTAATAAACAGAAACCTACTTGGATGCTTTTCTTGCTGCTTATAACCCAGGCAGCCACCTAGAAATGTATTCCATTTCACTGAGTCTGTTGACATGTTGACAAATATGAAATTAAGAAAAAATAAAAGTAAAATCATGTACTTTCTGATGTCCCTGACATTTGTATTTCCTGTCATATACTGTAGTCAGTAGAGAACATTAACTTGTATCTGTCTGCAACTTTCTGCATTTCCTTGTGTCCTATTCCTGTGCTATTTTATTCCTATGAAAGATAAAAAATTAACAGTCTGTAGATCAAGTAATTATAATCGTGAGGCCACAGGTTGATAGGGCCTATGGAGAAATGTCTACCTTTAAAAATGTAAGTATAATTACTACATTATATCTTGGAATAAATGGGAGAGAGGGGGAGCTGCGGACTTCTGTCATGGCTATTGAATCAAAACGAGGAGGGGAGGAAACATCACTGGCTAGGGCAGAGATTAGGCAAAAAGAATGTTTAAAATAACTGTGGGGCAGATCCTTGATATTTTCACTCATTACCTACCTCCTTTAATACCCCTGCTAGCATTTCTTTGTACAGGTCTGTAAGATGTGCCAGGCTAACTGATTTTGCCTCTCCAAGACACCTTATCTGTGCTGCTCATGTAATAGTGCAGCAGTTTGCTCACAAATACAAATAAGTATGCACTGGGAGGAAAGCTTGTTTCTCCCACCCCTTACTCCACAGCTGTCTGCAACCACTCCAGGCCTCAGAAACAGGCTTGCATTTGATCCTGAGAAGTCCAGTATGTAAAGATAAGATCATTGATTTTCTTTCCACTGTGGACATAGCCATCCATCCTAACTTTCCTGTTGGGAAAGATGAGACAGAGAAATCTTACAAATATGAATGCCCAGATTCTGAAGCCATAAGCAAAATTGAAATGAAAGCCACTTTTGAGATGCCAAGCCTTAGTTACTGAATTACCATGAAACAATAGGATGGCCCTGAAGGTAATCCCCTCTTGATTAAACAACGCCCTCGGCCAGAGAGCAACTCCAAAGGTCACAAAAAGTCTTGCCAGGGTCCAAAGATTAGATTTTAGAGTTTAAAATGGAACACATTATGCTAATATAAGGATTCCTATAGGCTCTATGTAAATGCTATAGAATTTGTATCTTGTATTACATTGGTTAATGGATATTAGAATATTCATCATGGAAGAAGATTTATTGTATTGTAAACTGGAAATCGCTCTCTTACTCCTCTTGCTCTTCTTCTTGCTCTCTTCTCCCTCTTCTCTCTCCCTCTCTCTCTCCCCCACTTTATCTTTCTGTCCTGCTTTGGGGCTGTGCTGGGCAGCCCCTAGCAGGCTCTTTTATAATAAACTGCAACTGCAACATTTAGCTTCAACAGAGGGCTTGAGTTTTGTCCCACACCGTCTACCCCGATACCAAGACTCCCGAAGACTCCCGCACTTTCCTGCTCTTCTCTTTTCTCCAGGAAAGCATTGAGGAACTTTTACACGAAGGTGGTCTTCTGGGGAATCAACACTTGCTTTGTTCTCCTCCTGGGGGGTGACTTCCCTGAATGTGACTTGATCCCAAGAGGTGACTGTGCAAATTGAGCAAGTAAAGTGCATACAGAGGTTTCCTCTCCATGGATGAAGCTGCAGTTAGGAACTTGCTGAAAGGAAGCTGACTGATCTCCTGCCATATTTTCAGGCTTTAAACGAACCCTTTGGAAACCTGAACCTTGGCAAAGATGTCCTTACTTGAAAATGACTCCTCTGACCTCTGCTGCCTTGGATGCCAGCTTGGAAGCAAGGAAGCGAGGAAGATCAAACAGGGTGGGAAGGGAGTCAGTGAGCAAATGAAGAAAAGGGCAAACCTGGAGTAATATCCACAGAAAAGAGTACAACTCCTACATGATGGCAGGAAGATGGTTAACCCACAGGTTATATGTATAAAACCACCATGATTTGGGAAATAGAGTGGTGCTAGCTGCTGGAAGCAGGGAAAATAATTTGCATGATGTCATGCTAGAAATACTTTCTGCTGCTCTTAATTTCATTACTTCTCTTCCCTTTTTTCTAACTTGCTGGGCAACTTTAGACAAGACTTGTAACATGCCAAGGCCTCTGTTTACTCATTAGTGAAGTGTGTACAGTAATATTACCTACCTCAAAGGTTAAATGATTGAAGCTTAATTAATGCTTTCTTCTACAATATCTGTTTAAAGACAATATACTACTGCAACACTCCTACTGTATTATTACAGTTTTTAAATTTTATTATGCCTTCCCAACCCTTGTTGTCATCATGATGTCTTAATATTTATTTCACAAAAGTAATTGAGAACTCTTTCAAAATGGGGGGAAGGGAAAGTCATGTAATAATAGGGAGGCAATAGCATTATATTAGAAACACTTACC